>NC_088412.1:9162873-9430373 GCF_034236695.1 Oncorhynchus nerka | reverse complement strand
TGGAATAAGGAGGCTGCTGCTATACGGAACAATTATCATGCAAAACAACTCCTACAGTGATGGATTATACAGTAGTCTACAGCTGATCTTCTTCCTATCGTACATCGTACATTAGGCTACTAAAGATGCTAATAATAACAATTATTCAATTAGGAGGAGAAAGTTTCAAAGCGCGTGTGTGACCCCGCTCTCCATTCCAGGCTCGTTAACGTTTGTTAGCGGCCTCCAGATCAACAGGAAAACAGGAAGATCCTGGAGAATCCATACAAATTAAAGGGAATAAAGAATAATGGCTGGAGCTGAATAGGCTACAAAAAGGTATCTGCTCGTTAAACTCGGACAGCAAACAGGCCTTTACTCCACAGTTCATCCCCTGTGTTTAAGACCAGGTACCACAGGGTTACATTGCATGTTAGTCATTTAACAGACTCTTATCCAGAGCCACTTAGAGTAGTGAGTAATTTAGCAGACTCTTATCCATAGCCACTAACAGTACTGAGTCATTTAGCAGACTCTCTTATCCAGAGCCACTTAGAGTAGTGAGTCATTTAGCAGACTCTCTTATCCAGAGAGCATTACAGTAGTGAGTCATTTAGCAGAATCTCTTATCCAGAGTCACTTACAGTAGTGAGTCATTTAGCAGACTCTCTTATCCAGATCCACTTAGAGTAGTGAGTCATTTAGCAGACTCTCTTATCAAGAGAGCGTTACAGTAGTGAGTCATTTAGCAGACTCTCTCATCCAGAGCCTCTTACAGCAGTGAGTCATTTAGCAGACTCTTATCCAGAGCCACTTAGAGTAGTGAGTCATTTAGCAGACTCTTATCCAGAGAGAGTTACAGTAGTGAGTCATTTAGCAGACTCTCTGATGCAGAGACACTTACAGTAGTGAGTCATTTAACAGACTCTCTGATCCAGAGCCTCTTACAGCAGTGAGTCATTTAGCAGACTCTCTGATGCAGAGACACTTACAGTAGTGAGTCATTTAGCAGACTCTCTTACCAGAGTCACTTACAGTAGTGAGTCATTTAACAGACTCTCTGATCCAGAGCCTCTTACAGCAGTGAGTCATTTAGCAGACTCTCTTACCAGAGACATTTACAGTAGTGAGTCATTTAGCAGACTCTCTGATGCAGAGACACTTACAGTAGTGAGTCATTTAGCAGACTCTCTTACCAGAGTCACTTACAGTAGTGAGTCATTTAACAGACTCTCTGATCCAGAGCCTCTTACAGCAGTGAGTCATTTAGCAGACTCTCTGATGCAGAGACACTTACAGTAGTGAGTCATTTAGCAGACTCTCTTACCAGAGTCACTTACAGTAGTGAGTCATTTAACAGACTCTCTTATCCAGAGCCACTTACAGTAGTGAGTCATTTAGCAGACTCTCTTATTTTAATTGTATTTATTTAACCTTTGTTTAACTAGGCAAGTCAGTTAAGAACAAATTCTTATTTTCAATGAAGCCTAGGAACAGTGGGTTAACTGCCTGTTCAGGGGCAGAACAACAGATTTGTACCTTGTCAGGTAGGGGGTTTGACAACCTTCCGGTTACTAGTCCAACGCTCTAACCACTAGGCTACCCTGCCGCCCCAGATGTTTGGATAAAGGGTGTTGATAGGGTCCAGATGTTGATAGGGTCCAGGTGTTTATAGGGTCCAGGTGTTGATAGGGTCCAGATGTTGATAGGGTCCAGGTGTTGATAGGGTCCAGGTGTTTATAGGGTCCAGGTGTTGATAGGGTCCAGGTGTTTATAGGGTCCAGGTGTTTATAGGGTCCAGGTGTTGATAGGGTCCAGGTGTTGATAGGGTCCAGGTGTTGATAGGGTCCAGGTGTTTATAGGGTCCAGGTGTTTATAGGGTCCAGGTGTTGATAGGGTCCAGGTGTTGATAGGGTCCAGGTGTTGATAGGGTCCAGGTGTTTATAGGGTCCAGGTGTTTATAGGGTCCAGGTGTTGATAGGGTCCAGGTGTTGATAGGGTCCAGGTGTTGATAGGGTCCAGGTGTTGATAGGGTCCAGGTGTTTATAGGGTCCAGGTGTTGATAGGGTCCAGGTGTTTATAGGGTCCAGGTGTTTATAGGGTCCAGGTGTTGATAGGGTCCAGGTGTTGATAGGGTCCAGGTGTTGATAGGGTCCAGGTGTTGATAGGGTCCAGGTGTTGATAGGGTCCAGGTGTTTATAGGGTCCAGGTGTTGATAGGGTCCAGATGTTGATAGGGTCCAGGTGTTTATAGGGTCCAGGTGTTGATAGGGTCCAGGTGTTTATAGGGTCCAGGTGTTGATAGGGTCCAGATGTTGATAGGGTCCAGGTGTTTATAGGGTCCAGGTGTTGATAGGGTCCAGATGTTGATAGGGTCCAGGTGTTGATAGGGTCCAGATGTTTATAGGGTCCAGGTGTTGATAGGGTCCAGGTGTTGATAGGGTCCAGATGTTGATAGGGTCCAGGTGTTGATAGGGTCCAGGTGTTGATAGGGTAGGGTCCAGGTGTTGATAGGGTCCAGATGTTGATAGGGTCCAGGTGTTGATAGGGTCCAGATGTTGATAGGGTCCAAATATGTGTTTGGGAGTCTAAATCCAGTGTACTTGTCTTTAACTGCCATTTCCCGAAAGTCACAATCTGCTATGTATAAGTCCAGTGTCATCATCCAGTGTCCGGAATGAGTTATCAGCTAATTTGCATGTTTAAACAATATTTCAGATAGGCCTTAAGGTGAAACTTACATTATGGTGTAACACAGATGATGTTCTGTTCAACGTGTCCATGTATTTGAACCAGCATGAATAGGATATGCTTTAGACGGCATCGCAAATCAGACAGCAACATCAAACTGCTTCCTGAACTATGCTGAGTCACAGTCACAGCCCCATGACTGAAACAGCCTGCAGGCTAACTAACTGGTCTGACTGAAACAGACTGCAGACTAACTAACTGGTCTGACTGAAACAGCCTGCAGTTTAACTAACTGGTCTGACTGAAACAGCCTGCAGTTTAACTAACTGGTATGACTGAAACAGCCTGCAGGCTAACTAACTGGTCTGACTGAAACAGCCTGCAGTTTAACTAACTGGTCTGACTGAAACAGCCTGCAGTTTAACTAACTGGTCTGACTGAAACAGCCTGCAGGCTAACTAACTGGTCTGACTGAAACAGCCTGCAGTTTAACTAACTGGTCTGACTGAAACAGACTGCAGACTAACTAACTGGTCTGACTGAAACAGCCTGCAGGCTAACTAACTGGTCTGACTGAAACAGACTGCAGACTAACTAACTGGTCTGACTGAAACAGCCTGCAGGCTAACTAACTGGTCTGACTGAAACAGACTGCAGACTAACTAACTGGTCTGACTGAAACAGCCTGCAGACTAACTAACTGGTCTGACTGAAACAGTCTGCAGACTAACTAACTGGTCTGACTGAAACAGCCTGCAGACTAACTAACTGGTCTGACTGAAACAGCCTGCAGGCTAACTGGTCTGACTGAAACAGCCTGCAGTTTAACTAACTGGTCTGACTGAAACAGCCTGCAGTTTAACTAACTGGTCTGACTGAAACAGCCTGCAGACTAACTAACTGGTCTGACTGAAACAGCCTGCAGACTAACTAACTGGTCTGACTGAAACAGACTGCAGGCTAACTAACTGGTCTGACTGAAACAGCCTGCAGACTAACTAACTGGTCTGACTGAAACAGCCTGCAGACTAACTAACTGGTCTGACTGAAACAGCCTGCAGTTTAACTGGTCTGACTGAAACAGCCTGCAGTTTAACTGGTCTGACTGAAACAGCCTGCAGACTAACTAACTGGTCTGACTGAAACAGACTGCAGGCTAACTAACTGGTCTGACTGAAACAGCCTGCAGGCTAACTAACTGGTCTGACTGAAACAGCCTGCAGTTTAACTAACTGGTCTGACTGAAACAGCCTGCAGTTTAACTAACTGGTCTGACTGAAACAGCCTGCAGTTTAACTAACTGGTCTGACTGAAACAGCCTGCAGACTAACTAACTGGTCTGACTGAAACAGCCTGCAGTTTAACTAACTGGTCTGACTGAAACAGCCTGCAGACTAACTAACTGGTCTGACTGAAACAGCCTGCAGTTTAACAAACTGGTCTGACTGAAACAGCCTGCAGTTTAACTAACTGGTCTGACTGAAACAGCCTGCAGACTAACTAACTGGTCTGACTGAAAACTAACTGGTCTGACTGAAACAGCCTGCAGACTAACTAACTGGTCTGACTGAAACAGCCTGCAGTTTAACTAACTGGTCTGACTGAAACAGCCTGCAGGCTAACTAACTGGTCTGACTGAAACAGCCTGCAGACTAACTAACTGGTCTGACTGAAACAGACTGCAGGCTAACTAACTGGTCTGACTGAAACAGCCTGCAGACTAACTAACTGGTCTGACTGAAACAGCCTGCAGTTTAACTGGTCTGACTGAAACAGCCTGCAGACTAACTAACTGGTCTGACTGAAACAGCCTGCAGACTAACTAACTGGTCTGACTGAAACAGCCTGCCGTTTAACTGGTCTGACTGAAACAGCCTGCAGTTTAACTGGTCTGACTGAAACAGCCTGCAGACTAACTAACTGGTCTGACTGAAACAGCCTGCAGGCTAACTAACTGGTCTGACTGAAACAGCCTGCAGTTTAACTGGTCTGACTGAAACAGCCTGCAGACTAACTAACTGGTCTGACTGAAACAGCCTGCAGTTTAACTAACTGGTCTGACTGAACAGCCTGCAGACTAACTAACTGGTCTGACTGAAACAGCCTGCAGACTAACTAACTGGTCTGACTGAAACAGCCTGCAGTTTAACTGGTCTGACTGAAACAGCCTGCAGACTAACTAACTGGTCTGACTGAAACAGCCTGCAGGCTAACTAACTGGTCTGACTGAAACAGCCTGCAGTTTAACTAACTGGTCTGACTGAAACAGCCTGCAGTTTTAACTGGTCTGACTGAAACAGCCTGCAGACTAACTAACTGGTCTGACTGAAACAGCCTGCAGCTAACTAACTGGTCTGACTGAAACAGCCTGCAGTTTAACTAACTGGTCTGACTGAAACAGCCTGCAGTCTAACTAACTGGTCTGACTGAAACAGCCTGCAGTTTAACTAACTGGTCTGACTGAAACAGCCTGCAGTTTAACTAACTGGTCTGACTGAAACAGCCTGCAGACTAACTAACTGGTCTGACTGAAACAGCCTGCAGTTTAACTAACTGGTCTGACTGAAACAGCCTGCAGACTAACTAACTGGTCTGACTGAAACAGCCTGCAGTTTAACTAACTGGTCTGACTGAAACAGCCTGCAGTTTAACTGGTCTGACTGAAACAGCCTGCAGACTAACTAACTGGTCTGACTGAAACAGCCTGCAGGCTAACTAACTGGTCTGACTGAAACAGCCTGCAGTTTAACTAACTGGTCTGACTGAAACAGCCTGCAGTTTAACTAACTGGTCTGACTGAAAGCCTGCAGACTAACTAACTGGTCTGACTGAAACAGCCTGCAGTTGAACTAACTGGTCTGACTGAATCAGCCTGCAGTTTAACTAACTGGTCTGACTGAAACAGCCTGCAGTTTAACTAACTGGTCTGACTGAAACAGCCTGCAGACTAACTGGTCTGACTGAATCAGCCTGCAGTTTAACTAACTGGTCTGACTGAAACAGCCTGCAGTTTAACTAACTGGTCTGACTGAAACAGCCTGCAGACTAACTGGTCTGACTGAAACAGCCTGCAGTTTAACTAACTGGTCTGACTGAAACAGCCTGCAGACTAACTAACTGGTCTGACTGAAACAGCCTGCAGACTAACTAACTGGTCTGACTGAAACAGCCTGCAGACTAACTAACTGGTCTGACTGAAACAGCCTGCAGACTAACTAACTGGTCTGACTGAAACAGCCTGCCGTGACTGAAACAGCCTGCAGTTTCTGACTGAAACAGCCTGCAGACTAACTAACTGGTCTGACTGAAACAGCCTGCAGGCTAACTAACTGGTCTGACTGAAACAGCCTGCAGTTTAACTAACTGGTCTGACTGAATCAGCCTGCAGTTTAACTAACTGGTCTGACTGAAACAGCCTGCAGTTTAACTAACTGGTCTGACTGAAACAGCCTGCAGACTAACTAACTGGTCTGACTGAAACAGCCTGCAGTTTAACTGGTCTGACTGAAACAGCCTGCAGACTAACTAACTGGTCTGACTGAAACAGCCTGCAGGCTAACTAACTGGTCTGACTGAAACAGCCTGCAGTTTAACTAACTGGTCTGACTGAAAGCCTGCAGACTAACTAACTGGTCTGACTGAAACAGCCTGCAGTTTAACTAACTGGTCTGACTGAATCAGCCTGCAGTTTAACTAACTGGTCTGACTGAAACAGCCTGCAGTTTAACTAACTGGTCTGACTGAAACAGCCTGCAGACTAACTAACTGGTCTGACTGAAACAGCCTGCAGACTAACTAACTGGTCTGACTGAAACAGCCTGCAGACTAACTAACTGGTCTGACTGAAACAGCCTGCAGGCTAACTAACTGGTCTGACTGAAACAGACTGCAGTTTAACTAACTGGTCTGACTGAAACAGACTGCAGGCTAACTAACTGGTCTGACTGAAACAGACTGCAGACTAACTAACTGGTCTGACTGAAACAGACTGCAGTTAACTAACTGGTCTGACTGAAACAGCCTGCAGACTAACTAACTGGTCTGACTGAAACAGCCCAGTTTAACTAACTGGTCTGACTGAAACAGCCTGCAGTTTAACTAACTGGTCTGACTGAAACAGCCTGCAGTTTAACTAACTGGTCTGACTGAAACAGCCTGCAGTTTAACTAACTGGTCTGACTGAAACAGCCTGCAGTTGAACTAACTGGTCTGACTGAAACAGCCTGCAGTTTAACTAACTGGTCTGACTGAAACAGCCTGCAGTTTAACTAACTGGTCTGACTGAAACAGCCTGCAGACTAACTGGTCTGACTGAAACAGCCTGCAGTTTAACTAACTGGTCTGACTGAAACAGCCTGCAGTTTAACTAACTGGTCTGACTGAAACAGCCTGCAGACTAACTGGTCTGACTGAAACAGCCTGCAGTTTAACTAACTGGTCTGACTGAAACAGCATGCAGACTAACTAACTGGTCTGACTGAAACAGACTGCAGGCTAACTAACTGGTCTGACTGAAACAGACTGCAGGCTAACTAACTGGTCTGACTGAAACAGCCTGCAGACTAACTAACTGGTCTGACTGAAACAGCCTGCAGACTAACTAACTGGTCTGACTGAAACAGCCTGCAGACTAACTAACTGGTCTGACTGAAACAGCCTGCCGTTTAACTGGTCTGACTGAAACAGCCTGCAGTTTAACTGGTCTGACTGAAACAGCCTGCAGACTAACTAACTGGTCTGACTGAAACAGCCTGCAGTTTAACTAACTGGTCTGACTGAAACAGCCTGCAGTTTAACTAACTGGTCTGACTGAAACAGCCTGCAGTTTAACTAACTGGTCTGACTGAAACAGCCTGCAGACTAACTAACTGGTCTGACTGAAACAGCCTGCAGTTTAACTAACTGGTCTGACTGAAACAGCCTGCAGACTAACTAACTGGTCTGACTGAAACAGCCTGCAGACTAACTAACTGGTCTGACTGAAACAGTCTGCAGACTAACTAACTGGTCTGACTGAAACAGCCTGCAGACTAACTAACTGGTCTGACTGAAACAGCCTGCAGGCTAACTGGTCTGACTGAAACAGCCTGCAGTTTAACTAACTGGTCTGACTGAAACAGCCTGCAGTTTAACTAACTGATCTGACTGAAACAGCCTGCAGACTAACTAACTGGTCTGACTGAAACAGCCTGCAGACTAACTAACTGGTCTGACTGAAACAGACTGCAGTTTAACTAACTGGTCTGACTGAAACAGCCTGCAGGCTAACTAACTGGTCTGACTGAAACAGCCTGCAGTTTAACTAACTGGTCTGACTGAAACAGACTGCAGGCTAACTAACTGGTCTGACTGAAACAGACTAACACTGGTCTGACTGAAAACAGTTTAACTGGTCTGACTGAAACAGACTGCAGACTAACTAACTGGTCTGACTGAAACAGCCTGCAGTTTAACTAACTGGTCTGACTGAAACAGCCTGCAGACTAACTAACTGGTCTGACTGAAACAGCCTGCAGACTTAACTGGTCTGACTGAAACAGCCTGCAGTTTAACTAACTGGTCTGACTGAAACAGCCTGCAGGCTAACTAACTGCTCTGACTAAAACAGCCTGCAGTTTAACTAACTGGTCTGACTGAAACAGCCTGCAGTTTAACTAACTGGTCTGACTGAACAGCCTGCAGACTTAACTGGTCTGACTGAAACAGCCTGCAGTTTAACTAACTGGTCTGACTGAATCAGCCTGCAGTTTAACTAACTGGTCTGACTGAAACAGCCTGCAGTTTAACTAACTGGTCTGACTGAAACAGCCTGCAGACTAACTGGTCTGACTGAATCAGCCTGCAGTTTAACTAACTGGTCTGACTGAAACAGTTTAACTAACTGGTCTGACTGAAACAGCCTGCAGACTAACTGGTCTGACTGAAACAGCCTGCAGTTTAACTAACTGGTCTGACTGAAACAGCATGCAGACTAACTAACTGGTCTGACTGAAACAGACTGCAGGCTAACTAACTGGTCTGACTGAAACAGACTGCAGGCTAACTAAC
The DNA here is from genome assembly GCF_034236695.1 of Oncorhynchus nerka. NCBI lineage: Eukaryota > Metazoa > Chordata > Actinopteri > Salmoniformes > Salmonidae > Oncorhynchus > Oncorhynchus nerka. Next base: position 9,421,656 of record NC_088412.1, on the reverse strand, counting down.
TGGTCTGACTGAAACAGCCTGCAGACTAACTAACTGGTCTGACTGAAACAGCCTGCAGACTAACTAACTGGTCTGACTGAAACAGCCTGCAGACTAACTAACTGGTCTGACCTTTGACTTTCATCTATCTGACATGTTTAACTTAACACTGATGATTAACAGCCTGCGAAAGTTTAACTGGTCTGACCTGAAACAGCCTGCAGACTAACTTGTGAACTGGTCTGACTGAAACAGCCTGCAGTGCTAACTAACCTTAGTGCTGCTTTTGACCATGAAACATTCTTTTGCAGTTTAACTAACTGGTCTGACTGAATCAGCCTGGTTTAACTTATCTGGTCTGAAAGATATCAGCCTGTGCAGTTTAACTAACTGGTCTGACTGAAACAGCCTGCAGACTAACTAACTGTTTTGACTGAAACAGCCTGGGCAGTTATTAACATAATGTAAACTGGTCACTGACTGAAACAGCCTGTACATTTAACTGAAACTGGTCTGACTGAAACAGCCTGCAGACTAAGGAACTGGTCTGACTGCAAACAGTCTGCAGACTAACTAACTGGTCTGACTGGAGGCTGAAACAGCCTGCAGACTTGTTCTAGGTCCCAAGAAACAAAGAGATCTTCTGTTGAATCTGACAATTAATCTAATGGTTGTACAGTCGTCTCAAATAAAACAGCCTCAGGCTAACTGACCCTGACTTTTTTGAAGAAAACAAGACCATTTCGAGGACAGCTTTTTTCCATCTACTAACTGCAAAAATCTGAAACTTTCTGAAACATGATGCAGTTTAATCCAACTTTTGATCTAGACTGACTACTGCACAGCCTATTTTGCAGATAAAGCACAAAATAAACTCAGTTAGTGCTGACTGAAACAGCCTGACAGAACAAAAAATTTGAACTAACTGGTCTGACTGGCTTCCTGAAACAGACTGATTTCAGGTTTTACTGCTAACTAACTGGGCTTGACTGAAACAGTCCTGCAGGCTAACTAACTGGTCTGACTGAAACAGACTGCAGGCTAACTAATTGGTCTGACTGCAAACAGCTGCAGGCTAGAGCTCCATTTTTATGGAACTGGTCTGACTGAAACAGTCTGAGACGCAAACTAACTGGTCTGACTGAAACAGCCTGCAGTTTAACTGGTCTGATTGAAACAGCCTGCAGACTAACTAACTCTCTGACTGAAACAGCCTGCAGGCTAACTAACTGGTCTGACTGAAACAGCCTGCAGTTTAACTAACTGGTCTGACTGAAACAGCCTGCAGTTTAACTAACTGGTCACTGACTGAAAGCCTGGTCAGACTAACTAACTGGTCTGACTGGAAACAGCCTGCAGACTAACTAACTGGTCTTGTCTCAGGAAACAGCCTGCAGTTTAAGATAACTTGTGTGTGGGGGGCTGTGCTTGCAAACAGCCTGCAGACTATCCTTCCTGTTTGGCCCTAAAACAGCCTGCAGACTAACTAACTGGTCTGACCCCTCCTGAAACAGCCTCCAGTATTTAACTAACTGGTCTAGGGTCAGTTTGAATCAGCCTGTCCAGTCCTTTGAATCTGTGTCTGACAAACTCTCCTTCAGACTTTAACTAACTCTCTCTCGAGGACCTGAAACAGGACCATGCCCCAGGACTAACATGATGACTGCTGTCCCCAGTCCACCTGGCCATGCCTGCTCCAGTTTCAACTGGCCTGGGCCCTGACCATGAGGACTAGCCTGACATGATGACTAACTGGTCTGACTGAAACAGCCTGCAGTTTAACTACCTGGTCTGACTGAAACAGCCTGCAGACTAACTGGTCTGACTGAAACAGCCTGCAGTTTAACTGGTCTGACTGAAACAGCCTGCAGACTGAACATTTAACTTGGTCATGTTCTGTTATAACAGCACAGCCAGAAGAGGACTGGCCACCCAAACAGCCTGGCAGGACTTCCTAGGTTTTGGCCTTTCTAGGGAGTTTTTCCTAGCTAACCGTGACTGAAACACCTGCATTGTTTGCTGTTTGGGGTTTTAGGCTGGGTCTGACCTTTGATATCAGCTGATTCATCTATCTAAATAAATTTGATTTGATTTTGATTTGATTTGATTTATTAGAAACCCTGTCCTGTCTAGAGACCCTGTCCTGTCTAGAGACCCTGGTTAGAGACCCTGTCTAGAGACCCTGTCCTGTCTAGAGACCCTGTCATGTCTAGAGACCCTGGTTAGAGACTCTGTCTAGAGACCCTGTCATGTCTAGAGACCCTGTCTAGAGACCCTGTCCTGTCTAGAGACCCTGGTTAGAGACCCTGGTTAGATACCCTGTCTAGAGACCCTGTCCTGTCTAGAGACCCTGGTTAGAGACCCTGTCCTGTCTAGAGACCCTGGTTAGAGACCCTGTCTAGAGACCCTGTCCTGTCTAGAGACCCTGGTTAGAGACCCTGTCTAGAGACCCTGTCCTGTCTAGAGACCCTGTCTAGAGACCCTGTCCTGTCTAGATACCCTGGTTAGAGACCCTTGTTAGAGACCCTGTCTAGAGACCCTGTCCTGTCTAGAGACGCTGTCCTGTCTAGAGGCCCTGCCTAGAGACTCTGTCCTGCCTAGAGACCCTGTCCTATTTAGAGACCCTGTCCTGTCTAGAGACCCTGTCCTGTCTAGAGACCCTATCTAGAGACCCTGTCCTGTCTAGAGACCCTATCTAGAGACCCTGTCCTGTCTAGAGACCCTGTCTAGAGACCCTGTCTAGAGACCCTGTCCTGTCTAGAGACCCTGTCTAGAGACCCTGTCTAGAGACCCTGTCCTGGTTAGAGACCCTGTCTAGAGACCCTGTCCTGGTTAGAGACCCTGTCTAGAGACCCTGTCCTGACTAGAGACCCTTGTTAGAGACCCTGTCCTGGTTAGAGACCCTGTCTAGAGACCCTGTCCTGTCTAGAGACCCTGTCTAGAGACCCTGGTTAGACCACCGGCCACATCAAGGGCTCTCCATCGAGGTCAATAATAATAATACATTCAGTTAGCAGATGCTTTTAGCCAAAGCAACTTACAGTGAATGCATACATATTCTTATGGATGGCCCCAGCGGGAATCAAACCCACAATCCTTACCCAGCATGTTGGTGAGCCACATGGCCAGGTCTTCCTTCAATGGCAGAAGGCTGGCTTCGTGGCGGCTGGTCAGCCATTGGTTGTACTGCTGCATGTCGGTCAGGCCTGGGCCAATTACCTGCTTGGGACTCAGAGAGCTGCACATCGTGGTTACCTCCACGTCACTGGCCTATAGAAGGAGAGGAGGAGAGGGGTCAAAGACTGAGACAAGACACAGACCTGCTCTCTCTAACTCGGTCTCCTGATCCTTATTCTTTCTATCCATCCTTCCGCTGCACATATATCCTTTTCCATCCTCCTCTACCCTCTACCTGTCCCTTTCCATCCCCCTTTACCCTCTACCGGTCCCTTTCCATCCTCCTCTACCCTCTACCGGTCCCTTTCCATCCTCCTCTACCCTCTACCTGTCCCTTTCCATCCCCCTTTACCCTCTACCGGTCCCTTTCCATCCTCCTCTACCCTCTACCGGTCCCTTTCCATCCCCCTTTACCCTCTACCGGTCCCTTTCCATCCTCCTCTACCCTCTACCGGTCCCTTTCCATCCCCATTTACCCTCTACCGGTCCCTTTCCATCCTCCTCTACCCTCTACCTGTCCCTTTCCATCCCCCTTTACCCTCTACTGGTCCCTTTCCATCCCCCTTTACCCTCTACCGGTCCCTTTCCGTCCTCCTCTACCCTCTACCGGTCCCTTTCCATCCTCCTCTACTGGTCCCTTTCCATCCTCCTCTACCGGTCCCTTTCCATCCTCCTCTACCGGTCCCTTTCCATCCTCCTCTACCGGTCCCTTTCTATCTTCCTCTACCCTCTACCGGTCCTTTTCCATCCTCCTCTACCGGTCCCTTTCCATCCTCCTCTACCGGTCCCTTTCCATCCTCCTCTACCGGTCCCTTTCCATCCTCCTCTACCGGTCCCTTTCCATCCTCCTCTACCGGTCCCTTTCCATCCTCCTCTACCCTCTACCGGTCCCTTTCCATCCTCCTCTACCGGTCCCTTTCCATCCTCCTCTACCCTCTACCGGTCCCTTTCCATCCTCCTCTACCGGTCCCTTTCCATCCTCCTCTACCGGTCCCTTTCCATCCTCCTCTACCGGTCCCTTTCCATCCTCCTCTACCGGTCCCTTTCCATCCTCCTCTACCGGTCCCTTTCTATCCTCCTCTACCGGTCCCTTTCCATCCCCCTCTACCGGTCCCTTTCCGTCCTCCTCTACCGGTCCCTTTCTATCCTCCTCTACCGGTCGTTCCCACGGAGGCCTGTAGATGACCCTGGATAGTGCAGCCATAACACATAACCCAGTTTGGGGAATAGTAGAATGCTGCTGAGTCACTCAATTAGGAAAACTACACATGCCAGTCTGTCTCATTTGGCCCCTCACTGCGCCCTGGCCCAAATAACAGGTTCACCAGGGTCATCGCCAAACAACGTTTTCACACAAAAACAGAGCTGAAATAAAGCTAATAAGGCCAGCATCCCGGAGTCGCCTCTTCAATGTTGACATTGAGACTGGTGTTTTGCGGGTACTATTTAATGAAGCTGCCAGTTGAGGACTTGTGAGGCAAAAAAATATATATATGTAGCAACTAAGGATTCTAGTTTTAATAATAGTAATTGTTAACAACCTGATAAAATATTTGGTTTCAATGTGTCCAAAATTGATAAATACATTAGGCATATATAAATAAATCAATTACAAGTTCAAATATATTTTCCTTCTGTTAACCTCCAGTGCCTGTGAACTTACTGAGGTATGCCCAGTTAGTTCACAGTAGCATAAAAGGTAGGTTTGTGATTTGTGAGCTTATGTAAATGCATTTTAAAGGGTGTTTTTGTCTCTTTTATGTCAGTGCATGTGTTCATGTCATTACCCACTGGGTACACACTGGTTGTATCAATGTTGTTTCCACGTCGTTTCAATGAAATGTTTGGCTGCAGCTAAAGAATAGATTCTCCTCTAAAACAAGTCAACTGACTAACTGACTAACTGACTGACTAACTGACTAACTGACTAACTGACTAACCGACTAACTAACTAACTGACTGACTAACTGACTAACTAACTGACTGACGGACTAACTGACTGACTAACTGACTAACATGACTAACTAACTAACTGACTAACAGACTAACATGACTAACCGACTAACATGACTAACTGGCTAACTGACTAACTATCTAACTGACTAACTAACATGACTAACTAACTAACTGACTAACTAACTAACTAACTGACTAACTAACATGACTAACTGACTAACTAACTAACTGACTAACTAACTAACTAACTAACCAACTAACTAACTGACTAACATGACTAACTAACTGACTAACATGACTAACTGACTAACATGACTAACATGACTAACATAACTAACTGACTAACATGACTAACTGACTACCCGACTAACATGACTAACCGACTAACCGACTAACATGACTAACTAACATGACTAACTAACATGACTAACTGACTAATTAACTAACTGACTAACTTACTAACTGACTAACATGACTAACTAACCAACTAACTAACATGACTAACTGACTAACTAACTGACTAACTAACTAACTGACTAACTAACATGACTAACTGACTAACATGACTAACTGACTAACATGACTAACTGCCTAACTGACTAATCCAACTAACATGACTAACTGACTAACTGACTAACATGACTAACTGACTAACTAACTAACTAACTGACTAACTGACTCCACACAGGCAGCTTTGTTTGGTAGATACATTTTATTCAGTCTCATACATCAACAGTTAATTTATCCAAACATTTGATATTGAGTATATTTTTTGAGTTTTACTTTAAGCTATACAGAAGAATATCTCTCATACCAGCAATGGAAATAAGACTACAGTTGTGTATAGCAGTCTGCCCAGGGCTACAGGCCAGGGATGGACAACTCCTTGGGGCACTGGAGTGTTGCATTCTAAACAGAATATCATGATTAGTTGATTATTGGAGTCAGGTGTGTTAACTTCGGCTGGGGGAGAAGTGTGACTACATCAATCAGGTCCCTGAGGACTGGAGTTGCCCATCCCTGCTATAATCAAGCTTTTTCCCTAAAACTCTGTTTAAATTATTATTTTTTATCTACAGAAATAACAATAGAAGTATTGTTGAATAAGTGATTGAAATCTTATCATTTGATTCTGATGTATTCTAAATATGTAACAACTTCACAACAAATGCAATAATATATTTGCGGATAAAGCATACAGTATAAATCCTACAAAAAACAAACAAACTACTAGACCAATCAGAGGCATGCAATCAACAGTCCCGATGCATCTTCCACTCACCCTCTGCAAAGCAACTCTTCTATCCGGACTGTCACCGTCCTCTCGTACAGTGTTTTTGCTCCTCCGTGCGTTCTGTATGCATGCTTTTCACCATCGCTCATCTACCCCCCTCGGGCAATGCATAGCATATCTCTGTCTCTCAACCTGCCGAGGATCTTTTTTGTGGAGCCGAGTGCTGCACTGCCGATAGGAGGAGAGTTTTTGATCAGTCACACTGGACTGACTGACTGGGAATGTTATGCTGCGTTCCCTCCTCTCATTCTCTCTCTCTCTCTAATCTGACATTTGAGAAACTCGTCCGTGCTCACGATTGTAATTAGATAGATGCTGAAGCAGAAGTGCATTAATTGGCCCAGCCACTGTGCAATTTTATGTATTGCAATTGTTCGATTATAAATGACTATAACACAATACAGTGACAAAATTCGATGGACTTGCTTGTTCTTCTTCTACAATCAATCTACACATATTCGCCAATTCAGAAAAAAAGAATGTGAAACTCAAACGGGAGAAACATTTTATCGGAGGACAATACATTTGTTCTATTCGCCAGATTTTATGATTTATACAACTTTTATCTTGAGAACTTTTATTTTGAAGTGACTGGAACGCGCTCGCATACCCGGAAGTTCACTTCACAACATCAACTGGCGGGGGAAAGAGGAGAGGACACGGAGAAAATAAGTAGCTTTAATTAAAACACCAAAGTGACTTTTCCAAACAACCTTTTGGAGTAATTTCAGGCGTCCTTTTAACATTTTCAAACTCACTTGCAAATGTTCTGAGAGCAGATAGTGTCACATGGAGGCTATTGTAAAGAACGTGGAGCGGACCACGGAGCTACTCGCTGTGTCGCAGACAGAGACGGTGCAGCGGTGGGACAAACAGACCCTGGACAGAGCCTTTCAATGGACTCAGTACTGCCAACACGTCTACACAAGGTTCCATGCAAATCCGACCGTCAGGGACATCTTGGAAAAACAACTACAGGTGACAAACGAAAGTTTACGAACAACTTTTCATGGGTATACGGACATCACGTTTTCTGACCTGTCGCAGTGTCAACACTTGCTGCTTGTGGGGTTACTAAACAACGCCGCTGTTCCGAGCTCAGTCGTCAAACTACTTTTCGACACTATAACTGTTGGAGGTAAATATAAGGACGCCACCGGTCATTGCACTGAACTCATAGAAGTGAAATCAGCATGTAAAGTCTTAAGCGCCATTCATTTGAAACGCAGTACGTCCTTTCCCGGTCCCGATGCTGACGTGTTAGGCATGACACTGAGGGAGATGTTGGATATCCTGCTATCTCCAGCTACTGGCGGGTCCAAGGTGGGCCTAGCAGAGAAGTTATTGGACAACCTCTTACAAACCTGTGGTGAAAATGAAAACTTCCCAGGAGTCGTTGCTGCTGCTCTTCTGTCAAGGAAAAACGACAAAACGGCAACAACAACAAAAATGGCTCCAGAAGGAGTTTCATTCCACTTGATCCTGGATTGGCTGCAGCAACACCACAGTTTACTCCATAATATGTGTTCCACGTTGCCTATTGGTATTTTGATGGACCTCCACCAGCAGTCGGTGAGGTTTAGAGTGACCTACGGTAACATGTTGAAGCAATGGGGGTCACAGTTGGAGTATGACGTGGGAGAAGGAGAGTGGGTTCAAATGTATACCACCGACGGGGTGTCGTTCAAGACACTGTCTGACCATTATAGGTCGTTGCTAGGGGCTTGTCCGTCAACAAAGGAGGACGTTGAGAGAGAGCTGACAGAACTGAAGGTTGCAGATGGGGACTTTGATGTTAGAGGTCTGAGTGTTTGGGGTGACCTCCTCTCTGAGCTGAACAAGGTCTGAGTGTTTGGGGTGACCTCCTCTCTGAGCTGAACAACGTCTGAGTGTTTGGGATGGTCTTTTTTTTTTTACCTGAAACATGAATGATCTAAAAACGTGTAAAACATGTTGCCATCAGTTGAGACACAACATGTTCTTGAGTACAGGGTGATGCAACAAATTTAAAAGGAAATCAGAGTATATGTTTTTAGATAATTGACATTAATTTAAAGTTTATTTTTATTTTTTTATTAATAAAAAACATATACAAATAAACTAAAACAGTTTGACAACTCTGTTTGTAAGCTTGTAAATGAAATGAAACAACCTTTTATCTTTTCCAGTAATGAAGACATTACTGGAAAAGTAATGGGGTATGCAGAATAGTGAAGACTACTGGAAAAGTAATGGGGTATGCAGAATAGGTCAACTTTGATCACTTTTTATCTCCTGAATGTTTTGGTAACTTTCTGACCACTTCCCTCCTTGGGCAAACATGTATGGAAAGTTTTTTTTAAATGTTTTAAAATGAAAGCTGTCAAAAGGTGAATTGAAATGGATTTACCCCCTCTTGAGCAGAACAAAGCCATGTGTAGCCTCATCAGTATCCTGTCATCGGGCAGTCAGTTGGACAAATGTGGACGATTGGCCTCGTTAGATACAATTGATTTAAATTGATTTGTTAATTTTGTGCTAATACATTCATATACGTTTTTTATCTAGAACATAATAAAGAGGACTTTCATTAAACAAATGTTTGTGTTTTTATTTCAAGTGTGCAATAATACTGTCCCCTTTTTGTTTTCTTTGTACACACCGAGCTACTGAAACGTTTGTATTTATTATGGATCCCCATTAGTTCCTGCCAAGGCAGCAGCTACTGAAACGTTCATATTTATTATGGATCCCCATGAGTTCCTGCCAAGGCAGCAGCTACTGAAACGTTTGTATTTATTATGGATCCCCATGAGTTCCTGCCAAGGCAGCAGCTACTGAAACGTTCATATTTATTATGGATCCCCATGAGTTCCTGCCAAGGCAGCAGCTACTGAAACGTTCATATTTATTATGGATCCCCTAGTTCCTGCCAAAGCTTTGTATTTATTATGGATCCCCATGAGTTCCTGCCAAGGCAGCAGCTACTGAAACGTTCATATTTATTATGGATCCCCATTAGTTCCTGCCAAGGCAGAAGCTACTCTTCCTGGGGTTTATTATGGATCCCCATTAGTTCCTGCCAAGGCAGCAGCTACTCTTCCTGGGGTTTTATTATGGATCCCCATTAGTTCCTGCCAAGGCAGCAGCTACTCTTCATATTTATTATGGATCCCCATGAGTTCCTGCCAAGGCAGCTACTCTTCCTGGGGTTTATTATGGATCCCCGCGGAGTTCCTGCCAAGGCAGCAGCTACTCTTCCTGGGGTTTATTATGGATCCCCAAACGCTACTCTTCTATTTATTATGGATCCCCATTAGTTCCTGCCAAGGCAGCAGCTACTGGGGATGGGTCCCCAACGCAGCTACTCTTCCTGGGGTTTATTATGGATCCCCCTTCCTGGGGAGTTCCCCTGCCAAGGCAGCAGCTACTGAAACGTTCCTGGGGTTTATTATGGATCCCCATGAGTTCCTGCCAAGGCAGCAGCTACTCATCCTGGGGTTTATTATGGATCCCCATTAGTTCCTGCCAAGGCAGCAGCTACTCATCCTGGGGTTTATTATGGATCCCCATTAGTTCCTGCCAAGGCAGCAGCTACTCTTCCTGGGGTTTTATTATGGATCCCCATGAGTTCCTGCCAAGGCAGCAGCTAGCAGCGTACTCTTCCTAGGTTTATTATGGATCCCCATTAGTTCCTGCCAAGGCAGCAGCTACTCTTCCTGGGGTTTATTATGGATCCCCATTAGTTCCTGCCAAGGCAGCAGATACTCTTCCTGGGGTTTATTATGGATCCCCATTAGTTCCTGCCAAGGCAGTAGCTACTCTCCTAGGGGTTTATTATGGATCCCCATTAGTTCCTGCCAAGGCAGCAGCTACTCTTCCTGGGGTTTATTATGGATCCCCATTAGTTCCTGCCAAGGCAGTAGCTACTCTTCCTGGGGTTTATTATGGATCCCCATTAGTTCCTGCCAAGGCAGCAGCTACTCTTCCTGGGGTTTATTATGGATCCCCATTAGTTCCTGCCAAGGCAGCAGCTACTCTTCCTGGGGTTTATTATGGGTCCCCATTAGTTCCTGTCAAGGCAGCAGCTACTCTTCCTGGGGTTTATTATGGGTCCCCATTAGTTCCTGTCAAGGCAGCAGCTACTCATCCTGGGGTTTATTATGGATCCCCATTAGTTTCTGTCAAGGCAGCAGCTACTCTTCCTGGGCCCCAAACACATTAAGATGCTTAAATTACATATTAAACAAAAGATAAAACGGTACGTAATATAACATTATTACACAACTACTTATCAACAATACAAAATATATAATACTACCGAACAACAATATTACAATGTGTGTTTGTGTGCATATGTGTGTCTCTTCACAGTCCCCGCTCTTCCATAAGGTGTATTTTAATCTGATTATACTGCTTGGCAATATGTCCGACATCAGAATGAGCTAGTTAATGAAATCCAAATCTCAATGAGCAGGAGTGACAGATGGTAGCGTCACACGTTGCCCAGGCAACCACTGCTTGAACTCTGAAAGCCAGGGAGAGGATGTTGTGCGCCTTCCAAATGAGTCCCCAGGGACACAAGGACCCGTGCCTCTCATTCACTATCAGAGCAGTTTGGAGAGGAAGAGAGCTAAGATGAGGTTCTAAGGTCGTTCTGTCTTTTATGATTCTAGAGGTTCTGATGTGTGAAAATATACTGAGCAAAAATATAAACGCAACATGCAAAGTGTTGGTCCCATGTTTCATCAGCTGAAATAAAAGATCCCAGAAATGTTCCATACGCACAAAAAGCTTATTTCTCTAAAATTTGTTTACATCCCTGTTAGTGAGCATTTCTCCTTTGCCAAGATAATCCATCCACCTGACTGGTGTGGCATATCAAGGAGCTGATTAAACAGCATGATCATTACACAGGTGCACAACGATGTAGGCTGTGTGTAGCCGTTAGTGGTTATGGTATGAAGGTTTGGCTTGGAAAGGTTTTTTCGTCCTGATGTGTCCACAAGGGAACGGAAAAGGTGCGAGGAAGAGGAGGAGAGTGCATAGATACGAGAAGGAATTATACAACGATCAACGTGATCGTGCTTTTTTGTATGTGGCTGCTATGAAAGTGAAGTGTTTACATGTGATCAGGAGTGTATTCATTCTGCTGATTCTGTTGAAAAACGTTTCTTGAACGGAAGCAAATGGAACTAAACGAGGATAAAAAGACCTGAATTTATCCAATAGAAACTCTTGTACTCCCTGACGAAGGCCATGCAGCCGAAACGCGTCAGATTTTTAAAACCTTGTTTCTATTGAACCGGCCATACAATTAAAGGCATTTTAATGAAGTATATGAAGAGTGCCTTGGTCCTCCTTTCTTTTTGATGACCAATTCCCCCCTTTTACCAAAGAGCACCTTCTGTCTACCAGAATGTACTATTGTGTACCTTAGTAGCGCTTCCCTTCCTCCTCTTTCTACTAGAAAATCTTGTTCAATTAATTAACTAATTGTATTTTTTATTTAACCTTTATTTAACTGGGCAAGTCAGTTAAGAAATTCTTATTTACAATGACGTCCTACCCCGGCCAAACCTGGACGACACTGGGCCCATTGTGTGCCGCCCTATGGGACTCCCAATCACGGCCTACCCCGGCAACGCTGGGCCAATTGTGTGCCGCCCTATGGGACTCCCAATCACGGCCTACCCCGGCAACGCTGGGCCAATTGTGTGCCGCCCTATGGGACTCCCAATCACGGCCTACCCCGGCAACGCTGGGCCAATTGTGTGCCGCCCTATGGGACTCCCAATCACGGCCTACCCGGCAATTGTGTGCCGCCCTGGGCCTTGCGCTGGGCCAATTGTGTGCCGCCCTATGGGACTCCCAATCACGGCCTACCCGGACTCCCAATCACGGCCTGGCAACGCTGGGCCAATTGTGTGCCGCCTATGGGACTCCCAATCACGGCCACGGCCTATTGTGTGCCCCGGACTCCCAACGGCCTGGGCCGCTTGTGTGCCGCCCTATGGGACTCCCAATCACGGCCTACCCCGGCAACGCTGGGCCAATTGTGTGCCGCCCTATGGGACTCCCAATCACGTCCGGATGTGATACAGCCTGGATTCAAACCCGGGACTGTAGTGACGCCTCTTGCACTGAGATGCATTGCCTTTAGACCACTGCGCCACTCGGGAGCCAAACTGTTGTTTGCAACTTTTGGACTAGTGATTCCACCCCAGATCAGCTAGATGCAGGCAAGAGGATGTCTGTCACCTAGATTACTCAAATTTCTCTCGACCTGTGTGCACCTACGTTGTAAACTTTCATTCACAGGCTAGACTCTAGCAACTTCATGATGAAGGGAAAATTAGAGTATCAACTAGTAGCCTTAACCTATCGATGTTACATTGAGCTGGGCGAATGGAATATGAATGACAGTCATCCAATATGCTGTAATAAAAATAAGACCATGTTCATAAAATGTAAAAACAAATGTCCTCCCTCATCTTAAACGGCACCAAACGTCACTGATAGCCACCCTGGCCAGGTTTATAGCGCCGAACAAGATCACATAGGCTTGTGATGTCAATATGCAATCATGCCTTGTTTCATATTTATTCATGTAGTTTATTACACATTTTGTCTAAGTTTAGTGTATATATCTGTCCGTCTTGTTTCCGGATCGTAACACTGGTTTTGTCTCCATGGAAACCATGTACAGTATATCAGTCTGTTTCACGAGACACTGAGAAAGACAGAAACAGAAAGATCCAACATTCTTCTGACATGTACCTTTAATTATGTAGAAAATGTGAATTCCGCATATTAGCAAATTCTCTATGGAAAATAATCTTCAAATAATCTCACTGTCTCTCTCCCCCTTGGCTTGCCTTCTCTCTCTCCCTCCCTCTTACACACACACACACACACACACACACACACACACACACACACACACACACACACACACACACACACACACACACACACACACACACACACACACACACACACACAATATGTCAACAGTGTACCTTCTCTTCCTCACCAGTAGGCTAAACTGGGCCCCCACCCTCGATTCTACACAGCTGGTTGGCTGGCCTTCGTGACACACACACACACACTCCCCCTCACACACACAAACCCCACCTCCCATGTGTGTGTCAGATCACCCCTGCTGCTCTGGGATCAATTAGTCAAATCAGGCCTCTTCAATCAAACCCAGAACAATGTCTGGTGTGGGACATAACAGCCAGCGGATTACTGATTACTGACAGGCACGGACGGGGTGTGGAGGGGAACGCCAACATGGCCATGGCTCGTTGAACACGCCACTGGAAAAGCAAGAGACGAGACGGAAGAGACAAGGGTCAGCGAGTCTGGAGCAGCGGCTACACAAGCTATTCATTAACACCTTTATGAGGAACATATGCACGGAGCTGGTCACAGAAACCCATTGTGTTTCCTACAGCGTTTTCACCTGCTCCTCACTTTACACGTCATTTATGAACAATCCATTGGACAGGCTTATCATTTATGAACAATCAATTGGACAGGCTTATCATTTATGAGCAATCCATTGGACAGGCTTATCATTTATGAAGAATCCTTGGACAGGCTTATCATTTATGAGCAATCAATTGGACAGGCTTATCATTTATGAAGAATCCCTTGGACAGGCTTATCATTTATGAAGAATCCATTGGACAGGCTTATCATTTATGAAGAATCCATTGGACAGGCTTATCATTTATGAAGAATCCATTGGACAGGCTTATCATTTATGAACAATCAATTGGACAGGCTTATCATTTATGAAGAATCCATTGGACAGGCTTATCATTTATGAGCAATCTATTGGACAGGCTTATCATTTATGAAGAATCCATTGGACAGGCTTATCATTTATGAGCAATCAATTGGACAGGCTGATTTTTTTCAATCTCAATGTTATGTTGGGGATATCCGTATATGTCGTCTTTGAGTTCACTGCAATATTTTGTTACGTTCCCCAGCAAGAAAACAAAAAAAATGTCGCTCAAACTGAAGGGGGAAACTAACAAAGAGTCACTGACAACAATCAAAATGAAACAGGTGGGTTTTTAGGAAAGGTTGGGTGTCCATCGCAACAACAACTGGGACCTGAAAGACACCTAGCATGAGCGCCCACTAAATTTGCCCACTAGGATGCAAACAAAAGGAAAACCCCACACCAAACTTAAAGACAGGAAGCAAACCAAAAAGGTGAGGTAAAATTAAATCCGATAAAGGATTGTTTGTCTCGAAATCAAAATAAGGAGATGTGTTAACAAACTGCATCTATCACGACAACCGGAGCACTGGGCCAGCCACTCTCAAATAGTACCTGGGCCAGCACAGGTGAACACCTTCCCACTAACGAGACGGCAACCAGCACAGGTGAAACACCTTCCCACTAACAAGACGGCAACCAGCACAGGTGAAACACCTTCACACTAACAAGACGGCAACCAGCACAGGTGAAACACCTTCCCACTAACGAGACGGCAACCAGCACAGGTGAAACACCTTCCCACTAACGAGACGGCAACCAGCACAGGTGAAACACACACTGACTAATGATGTGCCACCAACCCCTTAAGACAATAAATATATCCTATAAAAAAATATATATTTATATATACAATAAAAAAAGTATATATATGTATATATATATTAAAATATATATATAAAAATATATATACAATAAATAAATAAATAAATAAATATATACAATAAAATATATATATATATATATACAATATATATTTTTATATATATATACAATAAAATAAGTGGATGTCTTTGTCTGGTGATTTATGATTGACAGCCATATATATTCCTTATTTTGTAAATATATATCCATTTTTTGTAAATATATATATTTCTTTTTTTTCTTTTTCTTTTTTTATATAGCTGCCGAAAACTCGGACATTTTGAAAAACAGGGGTAAAATAATGTACGTTTCTTAAACTCTCATCCCCCTGGAACGAGCGCAACCAAAACAATACTCATCTCCAACACGGAAAAATGTGCTGTCAAAATAAATTGAGCTGACTCAATTTACACACTGGCTGAAACTTATTGACTACTAACCCTTGTTATACACATGAATGTTAATGGCGGTGTTTACATAGACAGACACATTTTGATATTGTGCCCAATAATTGGCAAAGAGCTGAACTGATCTGTCAAAAGACCAATTAGTGGGGAAAAAAATCAGAATTGGGCTGCCTGTATAAGTGACTCAGTGATGTTTGGCCTTGGCTTACACACTTTCATTGGTGTCTGTCCTGGTGTGAATCAGAGACAGCTCCTCTTCAACACACTAATCATCACCATGGCTTCTACCTTGTTCTGTCAGCTATGTGCTATACTGAAAAGATGGAGAGAGAGAGAGAGAGAGAGAGAGAGAGAGAGAGAGAGAGATGAGAGAGAGAGAGAGAGAGAGAGAGAGAGAGAGAAAGAGAGAGAGATGAGAGAGAGGGAGAGAGGGAGAGAGAGAGATGGGGAAAGAGAGAGAGGGTTAGAGAGATAAAGAGAGGGGGAGAGAGAGAAAGAGAGAGGGAGCAAGATAGGGAGAGAGAGAGAAAGAGAGAGATGGGGAGAGAGGGAGCAAGATAGGGAGAGAGAGAGAAATAGAGAGATGGGGAGAGAGGGAGAGGGTGAGATGAGAGGGATAGAGAAAGAGACAGATGGGGAGAGAGGGAGAGAGAGAGATGGGAAGAAAGAGAGAGAGAGGAGGAGAGAGAAGGAGAGGGAGAGGGAGAGGGAGAGAGATGAATACTGTGAAGAAAAGAAAAAGAGAGGTGAGAAGGAGAACCTGCAAGCGTCAGCCCCTTACATAGCTGTGGTGATAATGAAGTTGTGGCCACATGGCGTTCTGAGGTAGAGCGAGTCATACTATACTGTAGTTCTACTTTAATAGAGGCTGGCATTACATCTTCTGGGAGTGACAATAATCTCACGTTAAACATAATCTGTTATCTCCATTCCTGGTGTGCAATTGTGATGCGTTAGGCTCCTTTCTCCCTCAATTCCTGAGTTTCAACACAAAGCTATTATTGTGAGTAATATGTGCTATTATGCTGTGAACACAACCACTGTGTTTACCATGATGCCGACTGTCAAGTACTTTCAATAGACAGGAGAAGTTTGACGATGATGTCATCGTTTTCTCACACCAATCCGATTGAAACGGTTGATTCCTCCTCACAGAGAGATGGGACCACGCCTGGTGGAGATGTTTGACGATGATGTCATCGTTATCTCACACCAATCCGATTGAAACGGTTGATTCCTCCTCACAGAGATGGGACCACGCCTGGTGGAGAGATGATGTCATCGTTATCTCACACCAATCCGATTGAAACGGTTGATTCCTCCTCACAGAGAGATGGGACCACGCCAGGTGGAGATGTTTGACGATGATGTCATCGTTATCTCACACCAATCCGATTGAAACGGTTGATTCCTCCTCACAGAGAGATGGGACCACGCCCGATGATGTCATTCCGATTGAAACGGTTGATTCCTCCTCACAGAGAGATGGGACCACGCCAGGTGGAGATGTTTGACGATGATGTCATCGTTATCTCACACCAATCCGATTGAAACGGTTGATTCCTCCTCACAGAGAGATGGGACCACGCCTGGTGGAGATGTTTGACGATGATGTCATCGTTATCTCACACCAATCCGATTGAAACGGTTGATTCCTCCTCACAGAGAGATGGGACCACGCCAGGTGGAGATGTTTGACGATGATGTCATCGTTATCTCACACCAATCCGATTGAAACGGTTGATTCCTCCTCACAGAGAGATGGGACCACGCCTGGTGGAGATGTTTGACGATGATGTCATTCCGATTGAAACGGTTGATTCCTCCTCACAGAGAGATGGGACCACGCCTGGTGGAGATGTTTGACGATGATGTCATCGTTATCTCACACCAATCCGATTGAAACGGTTGATTCCTCCTCACAGAGAGATGGGACCACGCCAGGTGGAGATTGTTGTTGTTCTAACCCTGATACCTGCGGTGTATAAAATACACAGAGGTTGCAGATGCATTCTGGGGAGTCAGTGTAGACTTAGTGTATCTATTTTATATATCAGCCCTTAGAGTCTATCATGTTTTCATATATTCTATTCTTATGTATTATCAATGAAGGCAATGTTTCTCTCGGTCAGATTTCAATTTGGAAAACAAATTGCTGCGAGAGATGCTTTGGGGCGTCTGTGAGGAGGGGTGGGGGTTGAGGGGTGTGAGAGGGGTGTACGGTGGGGGTTGAAGTATAGTATTCATTAAAACTAAACCCCAGTCCCCATCTGGTGGTTTGAATAGAGAGCGGGGTGTAGGGACGTCCCTGGGCCCCTTGACAGGCACGTGCCTAAGCTGCTCCAGACGGTCCTCTCTTTGTGTGTGTGTGTGTGTGTGTGTGTGTGTGTGTGTGTGTGTTTTATGTGTGTGTGTGTGTGTGTGTGCTCAGTGTTAGATTGGACGGGCATAGAGGGCCCACAACACACCTGTGTCCCTCCATAGTTTCAACCAATCTGCAGACTGAACTTAAGACATGGTCTGGCATGAATACAGAGGTGTATCATCCCAAATGGCACCCTATTCCCTATTTAGTGGACTACTTTTAACCAAGGCCCATAGGGTGCAGTGTTGTACGCAGCCATATAAATGAGGAGGTAGTAGTCTATCTAATGATGTATAATATCAACTGCAGCGTTATGTTCTACACCAGAGTCAGACCTGGTGAGCTGCTGCTGCCTGTAGTTGCAGAAATATTATTTTGGGAAATCGTGAAGATGAACGGGGGATAAAATGATTATTTCGGAAGTGTGTGAATAATTTACGCCGATCTGTGGATTGGTTTCTGTGGTAACTGAAAATCAAACAGATCGTCGGCTCTCCCCTTTCTGTCTGCTGAAAAACAAGCCTATTGTGATGTCATAAGGCCTTACTGCATCGGTAATGCATAGAATGCATCATGATATTATGACGTCATAAATATATGACTTTGTAACGCTCGTCTAAAGAAGTGGACCAAGGTGCAGCGTGGCAAGTGTTCATGATTCTTTATTTACCCAGAACACCAAACAAAAAGAATAACGAACGGCACGTTCTGCAGGCTTCACAGAGCAAACAAAAAAAACAAGATCCCACAACTTAGGTGGGAAAAAAGGCTACTTAAGTATGATTCCCAATCAGAGACAACGATAGACAGCTGCCTCTGATTGGGAACCACACCCGGCCAAACACAAAGAAATACAAAACATAGAATGCCAACTCCACATCACACCCTAACCTAACTAAATAGAGAAATAAAACGGCTCTCTAAGGTCAGGGCGTGACAGACTTGTACTCCATCAAATCAAATCAAATCAAATGTTATTTGTCACATACACATGGTTAGCAGATGTTAATGCGAGTGTAGCGAAATGCTTGTGCTTCTAGTTCCGACAATGCAGTAATAACCAACAAGTAATCTAACTAACAATTCCAAAACTACTGTCTTATACACAGTGTAAGGGGATAAAGAATATGTACATAAAGATATATGAATGAGTGATGGTACAGAGCAGCATAGGCAAGATACAGTAGATGGTATCGAGTACAGTATATACATATGAGATGAGTATGTAAACAAAGTGGCATAGTTAAAGTGGCTAGTGATACATGTATTACATAAGGATGCAGTAGATGATATAGAGTACAGTATATACGTATGCATATGAGATGAATGATGTAGGGTATGTAAACATTATATTAGGTAGCATTGTTTAAAGTGGCTAGTGATATATTTTACATCATTTCCCATCAATTCCCATTATTAAAGTGGCTGGAGTTGAGTCAGTGTCAGTGTGTTGGCAGCAGCCACTCAATGTTAGTGGTGGCTGTTTAACAATCTGATGGCCTTGAGATAGAAGCTGTTTTTCAGTCTCTCGGTCCCAGCTTTGATGCACCTGTACTGACCTCGCCTTCTGGATGATAGCGGGGTGAACAGGCAGTGGCTCGGGTGGTTGTTGTCCTTGATGATCTTTATGGCCTTCCTGTAACATCGGGTGGTGTAGGTGTCCTGGAGGGCAGGTAGTTTGCCCCCGGTGATGCGTTGTGCAGACCTCACTACCCTCTGGAGAGCCTTACGGTTGTGGGCGGAGCAGTTGCCGTACCAGGCGGTGATACAGCCCGCCAGGATGCTCTCGATTGTGCATCTGTAGAAGTTTGTGAGTGCTTTTGGTGACAAGCCAAATTTCTTCAGCCTCCTGAGGTTGAAGAGGCGCTGCTGCGCCTTCTTCACGATGCTGTCTGTGTGAGTGGACCAATTCAGTTTGTCTGTGATGTGTATGCCGAGGAACTTAAAACTTACTACCCTCTCCACTACTGTTCCATCGATGTGGATAGGGGGTGTTCCCTCTGCTGTTTCCTGAAGTCCACAATCATCTCCTTAGTTTTGTTGACGTTGAGTGTGAGGTTATTTTCCTGACACCACACTCCGAGGGCCCTCACCTCCTCCCTGTAGGCCGTCTCGTCGTTGTTGGTAATCAAGCCTACCACTGTTGTGTCGTCCGCAAACTTGATGATTGAGTTGGAGCGTGCGTGGCCACGCAGTCGTGGGTGAACAGGGAGTACAGGAGAGGGCTCAGAACGCACCCTTGTGGGGCCCCAGTGTTGAGGATCAGCGGGGTGGAGATGTTGTTGCCTACCCTCATCACCTGGGGGCGGCCCGTCAGGAAGTCCAGTACCCAGTTGCACAGGGCGGGGTCGAGACCCAGGGTCTCGAGCTTGATGACGAGCTTGGAGGGTACTATGGTGTTGAATGCCGAGCTGTAGTCGATGAACAGCATTCTCACATAGGTATTCCTCTTGTCCAGGTGGGTTAGGGCAGTGTGCAGTGTGGTTGAGATTGCATCGTCTGTGGACCTATTTGGGCGGTAAGCAAATTGGAGTGGGTCTAGGGTGTCAGGTAGGGTGGAGGTGATATGGTCCTTGACTAGTCTCTCAAAGCACTTCATGATGACGGAAGTGCTTTCTTGGGAACAGGAACAATGGTGGCCCTCTTGAAGCATGTGGGAACAGCAGACTGGTATAGGGATTGATTGAATATGTCCGTAAACACACCGGCCAGCTGGTCTGCGCATGCTCTGAGGGCGCGCCTGGGGATGCCATCTGGGCCTGCAGCCTTGCAAGGGTTAACACGTTTAAATGTTTTACTCACCTCGGCTGCAGTGAAGGAGAGTCCGCATGTTTTCGTTGCAGGCCTTGTCAGTGGCACTGTATTGTCCTCAAAGCGGGCAAAAAAGTTATTTAGTCTGCCTGGGAGCAAGACATCCTGGTCCGTGACTGGGCTGGTTTTCTTCTTGTAGTCCGTGATTGACTGTAGACCCTGCCACATACCTCTTGTGTCTGAGCCGTTGAATTGAGATTCTACTTTGTCTCTATACTGACGCTTAGCTTGTTTGATAGCCTTGCGGAGGGAATAGCTGCACTGTTTGTATTCGGTCATTTACATTTACATTTAAGTCATTTAGCAGACGCTCTTATCCAGAGCGGTCATGTTACCAGTCACCTTGCCCTGATTAAAAGCAGTGGTTTGCGCTTTCAGTTTCACGCGGATGCTGCCATCAATCCACGGTTTCTGGTTAGGGAATGTTTTAATCGTTGCTATGGGAACGACATCTTCAACGCACGTTCTAATGAACTCGCACACCGAATCAGCGTATTCGTCAATGTTGTTATCTGACGCAATACGAAACATATCCCAGTCCACGTGATGGAAGCAGTCTTGGAGTGTGGAATCAGCTTGGTCGGACCAGCGTTGGACAGACCTCAGCGTGGGAGCCTCCCGTTTTAGTTTCTGTCTGTAGGCAGGGATCAACAAAATGGAGTCGTGGTCAGCTTTTCCGAAAGGAGGGCGGGGCAGGGCCTTATATGCGTCGCGGAAGTTAGAGTAACAATGATCCAAGGTTTTTCCGGCCCTGGTTGCGCAATCGATATGCTGATACAATTTAGGCAGTCTTGTTTTCAGATTAGCCTTGTTAAAATCCCCAGATACAATGAATGCAGCCTCAGGATGTATGGATTCCAGTTTGCAAAGAGTCAAATAAAGTTCAGAGCCATCGATGTGTCTGCTTGGGGGGGAATATATACGGCTGTGATTATAATCGAAGAGAATTCTCTTGGTAGATAATGCGGTCGACATTTGATTGTGAGGAATTCTAAATCAGGTGAACAGAAGGATTTGAGTTTCTGTATGTCACTGGTTTCTATGGAGACCTAATGAATAATATTGCTTGCATCCTTATATTCGGCAAACCCTTTCAATGCTTCGCTCACATTGCTTTCAGAGAGTATAAGAATGAGTTTTTGTCTATAGCTTTTTCCTTGTACAAAATCTCAAGACAGAGACAAATCTGCTCAGATGGGTCAAGCTCAGCGCCCAGTTTCCCCTGAAGAACAACGTGAGCATATAAAAGAAGAAGAAGATGAAGAAGAAGATGCATCCAATAGTGGCTGTCTTCCGGTTTGCTCTCATATTGTCAGCTGCTCTCATATTGTCAGCTGCTCTCATGTTGTCAGCTGCTCTCATGTTGTCAGCTGCTCTCATGTTGTCAGCTGCTCTCATGTTGTCAGCTACTATCATGTTGTCAGCTGCTCTCATGTTGTCAGCTACTCTCATGTTGTCAGCTGCTCTCATGTTGTCAGCTGCTCTCATGTTGTCAGCTACTCTCATATTGTCAGCTACTCTCATGTTGTCAGCTGCTCTCATGTTGTCAGCTGCTCTCATGTTGTCAGCTGCTCTCATGTTGTCAGCTGCTCTCATGTTGTCAGCTGCTTTCATGTTGTCAGCTACTCTCATGTTGTCAGCTGCTCTCATATTGTCAGCTGCTCTCATGTTGTCAACTGCTCTCATGTTGTCAGCTACTCTCATGTTGTCAGCTACTATCATGTTGTCAGCTGCTCTCATGTTGTCAGCTACTATCATGTTGTCAGCTACTATCATGTTGTCAGCTGCTCTCATGTTGTCAGCTGCTCTCATGTTGTCAGCTACTCTCATGTTGTCAGCTACTATCATGTTGTCAGCTACTATCATGTTGTCAGCTGATCTCATGTTGTCAGCTACTCTCATGTTGTCAGCTGCTCTCATGTTGTCAGCTACTCTCATGTTGTCAGCTACTATCATGTTGTCAGCTGATCTCATGTTGTCAGCTGCTCTCATGTTGTCAGCTGCTCTCATGTTGTCAGCTGCTCTCGTGTTGTCAGCTGATCTCATGTTGTCGTGCTGTGGGGTCTGCTTTCAGTGGGGTCGGCTACTCAGGCAGGAAGGAAACACCACCCCTCTCAACATGACAATCGCAACAACAGCAGACCGACCTTGTCTGTTTCAACCGGTTGGCCTAGATCTGCATTAGGCAGATGAAACAGAGAAATGCCACCAGACCACCAAATTTTGCCTGCTCAGAACATAACTACATTGGTTCAGTTTAGGACAGAGTATGCAGTGCTTCTGTGTGCAAGCGGGTGGGAGCCTAGATCCAAGATGGAGATTGATTATTGGAGGTTGGGAGCCTAGATCAGAGATGGAGATCGATTATTGGAGGTTGGGAGCCTAGATCCAAGATGGAGATCGATTATTGGAGGTTGGGAGCCTAGATCCAAGATGGAGATCGATTATTGGAGGTTGGGAGCCTAGATCCAAGATGGAGATAGATTATTTGAGGTTGGGAGCCTAGATCCAAGATGGAGATAGATTATTTGAGGTTGGGAGCCTAGATCCAAGATGGAGATCGATTATTGGAGGTTGGGAGCCTAGATCCAAGATGGAGATAGATTATTTGAGGTTGGGAGCCTAGATCCAAGATGGAGATTGATTATTGGAGGTAAGGGAAATGGTTATTAAGCGTTTGTTCAAATCTTAGCCCATCTGAAAAAAAACATACCCCTCTCAGTGATTGTTAACAAACCTAATACAACAACAACAACAAAAATAATTTATTTAAAATTATAAAATGATTTGATTTCGATTTGAGGCGCTCACAACTATAGTAAAGGGGTGGATGAGATATGTGACAGACAGACTGATGTTACAAATCTCTTGTTAACAAGACAATGACTGTGGGAGTGGTAGGGTGTAGGGGTAGGGTGTAGGGGTAGGGGTAGGTGTAGGGGGTAGGGTGTAGGGGGTAGGGGTAGGGGTGTAGGGTGTAGGGTGTAGGGGGTAGGGGTAGGGTGTAGGGTGTAGGGGTAGGGTGTAGGGGGTAGGGTGTAGGGGGTAGGGTGTAGGGGGGTAGGGTGTAGGGTGTAGGGGTAGGGGTAGGGGTAGGGTGTAGGGTGTAGGGGGGTAGGGTGTAGGGTGTAGGGGTAGGGTGGGGGTAGGGTGTAGGGGGTAGGGTGGGGGTAGGGTGTAGGGGGTAGGGGTAGGGGTAGGGTGTAGGGGTAGGGGTAGGGGTAGGGGGTAGGGGTGTAGGGGTAGGGTGTAGGGTGTAGGGGTAGGGTGTAGGGGGTAGGGGGTAGGGTAGGGTGTAGGGGTAGGGTGTAGGGGGTAGGGTAGGGGGTAGGGTGTAGGGGGTAGGGGGGGGTGTAGGGGGTAGGGGGTAGGGTGTAGGGTGTAGGGGGTAGGGGTAGGGGGTAGGTGTGGGGGGGGTGTAGGGGGGTAGGGTGTAGGGGGTAGGGGGTAGGGTGTAGGGGGTAGGGTGTAGGGGGTAGGGTGTAGGGGTAGGGTGTAGGGGGTAGGGGTAGGGTGTAGGGGGTAGGGTGTAGGGGTAGGGGGTAGGGGGGTAGGGTGTAGGGGGTAGGGTGTAGGGGGTAGGTAGGGTGTAGGGTGTAGGGGGGTAGGGGGTAGGGGGTAGGGGGTAGGGGGTAGGGTGTAGGGTGTAGGGGGTAGGGGTAGGGGTAGGGGTAGGGGGTAGGGGTAGGGGGTAGGGTGTAGGGGGGTAGGGGGTAGGGGTAGGGTGTAGGGGTAGGGGTAGGGTGTAGGGGGTAGGGGGTAGGGGTAGGGTGTAGGGGGTAGGTGTAGGTTGTAGGGTGTAGGTGTAGGGGGTAGGGGGTAGGGTGTATGGGGAAGGGGGTAGGGTGTAGGGGGTAGGGTGTAGGGGGTAGGGGACATTGTGTAACTCTAATATGCCTGAGGTGGTGTAATAACATTATAATTACAGCGTTAGTTTCTCTGAAGGCCTGGGTCGTCATTAAAAACCACTGGCTGGATCTTCACAAATGGATTTGAATTTACGGGAAGGCATGAAACCATGACAAACATAAAATAAGCACTAAAATGAATTAGAAGTATTTTGTTGTATGATGTGACAGATAAACATACCAACTAAATAAGCAACCGATTCATTCAATTTGACTGTATTTATATTTTTCCAAAAAGAAAGTATGGTTTCATTATGGTTTGGACCTATTCTGCAGTGCTTCCACTCCTAGCTTATGGTCTGAAGACATCCGTGTGTTTCACAACAAATATTATGATAGATTTTTTTCATATGTTGGGAGAAGTATATGGTTCGTGTTAGGACCAAAAACCAGTTTTGCCAGTCCAAACCTATGTTATGTATGAGTTCTGATCTGGAGAGTTTTGTGTGTGTGTGTGTGTGTGTGTGTGTGTGTGTGTGTGTGTGTGTGTGCGTGCGTGCGTGCGTGCGTGTGTGTGTGTGTGTGATCAGGAGGATAGGAGGATAATTAGCGTCAGGCAGGGTCCCAGGGGTGTAGTGGAGACCCCTTGGCTTCAAATAGTCACTCTAGACCTTCTCCCTTTGGCGTCCCAGAGGACCCAATCTAGCACCTGCTGTCCCCATAGATGACTCAGGCTGTTGTCTGTCCAAACAGACAGTCACTGGCTGTACTCAGCTCATTTCTAGTGATACACACACACCCCACCACACACACAGTACTAGACGTATGAGTTAAAGAATAAACACAACGTTTCCACACATACTTTGACCATATTTAAATTATTCAAACCAATGGACACACACACAATACTGAACATCTAATCAAATGGCTTCCCAGACTATATGCATTGCCCTGTAATGGTACCCCCTGTATATAGCCTCCACATTGACTCTGTACTGGTACCCCCCTGAATATAGCCTCCACATTGACTCTGTACCGTAACACCCTGTATATAGCCTCCACATTGACTCTGTACTGGTACCCCCTGAATATAGCCTCCACATTGACTCTGTACTGGTACCCCTGTATATAGCCTCCACATTGACTCTGTACTGGTACCCCTGTATATAGCCTCCACATTGACTCTGTACTGGTACCCCTGTATATAGCCTCCACATTGACTCTGTACCGGTACCCCATGTATATAGCCTCCACATTGACTCTGTACCGGTACCCCCTGTATATAGCCTCCACATTGACTCTGTACCGGTACCCCCTGTATATAGCCTCCACATTGACTCAGTACGGTACCCCTGTATATAGCCTCCACATTGACTCTGTACTGGTACCCCTGTATATAGCCTCCACATTGACTCAGTACCGGTACCCCTGTATATAGCCTCCACATTGACTCTGTACTGGTACCCCCTGTATATAGCCTCCACATTGACTCTGTACTGGTACCCCCTGTATATAGCCTCCACATTGACTCAGTACCGGTACCCCCTGTATATAGCCTCCACATTGACTCTGTACTGGTACCCCTGTATATAGCCTCCACATTGACTCTGTACCTGGTACCCCCTGTATATAGCCTCCACATTGACTCTGTACTGGTACCCCCTGTATATAGCCTCCACATTGACTCTGTACTGGTACCCCCTGTATATAGCCTCCACATTGACTCTGTACTGGTACCCCCTGTATATAGCCTCCACATTGACTCTGTACCGGTACCCCCTGTATATATCCTCACTATTGTTATTTTACTGCTACTCTTTAAATATTTGTTACTTTTATTTTTGTAGGTATTTTTTCTTAAAACTGCATTGTTGGTTAAGGGCTTGTAAGTAAGCATATCACTGTAAGGTCTACTACACCTGTTGTATTTGGCTTGATTTGATACTACATGTATGAGTTATACAATAAACACTATGCTAACACTCGTATTCAAACCCATAGCCACACAGATGTCCAATACACAATTACAGCCACACAAACCCATAGCCACACAGATGTCCAATACACAATTACAGCCACACAAACCCATAGCCACACAGATGTCCAATACACAATTACAGCCACACAAACCCATAGCCACACAGATGTCCAATACACAATTACAGCCACACAAACCCATAGCCACACAGATGTCCAATACATGTGTATTGTCCAATTACAGCCTTAACAGGCATTGTCTCCAGGGTAACAGCCATGACCCCGGGCTGGTTAGCCGTGAGAGAAAACACGTGTTTCCTGTCAAACGAACAAACCCAGTGAGAAGCAGACTGTGCTCAGTGTCTGGTAGATAGGTTTCACAGTGTCAGGTAGACAGGTTTAACAGTGTCAGGTAGATAGGTTTCACAGTATCAGGTAGATAGGTTTCACATTGTCAGGTAGATAGGTTTCACATTGTCAGGTAGATAGGTTTCACAGTGTCATGTGGATAGGTGGATAGGTTTCACAGTGTCAGGTAGACAGGTTTCACAGTGTCAGGTAGACAGGTTTCACAGTGTCATGTGGATAGGTGGATAGGTTTCACAGTGTCAGGTGGATAGGTAGATAGGTTTCACAGTGTCAGGTAGATAGGTTTCACAGTGTCAGGTAGATAGGTTTCACATTGTCAGGTAGATATGTTTCACAGTGTCAGGTGGATAGGTTTCACAGTGTCAGGTAGATAGGTTTCACAGTGTCAGGTAGATAGGTTTCACAGTGTCAGGTAGATAGGTTTCACAGTGTCAGGTAGATAGGTTTCACAGTGTCAGGTGGATAGGTTTCACAGTGTCAGGTAGATAGGTTTCACAGTGTCAGGTAGATAGGTTTCACAGTGTCAGGTGGATAGGTTTCACAGTGTCAGGTAGACAGGTTTCACAGTGTCAGGTAGATAGGTTTCACAGTGTCAGGTAGATAGGTTTCACAGTGTCAGGTAGATAGGTTTCACAGTGTCAGGTAGATAGGTTTCACAGTGTCAGGGAGATAGGTTTCACAGTGTCAGGTAGACAGGTTTCACAGTGTCAGGTAGACAGGTTTCACAGTGTCAGGGAGATAGGTTTCACAGTGTCAGGTAGACAGGTTTCACAGTGTCAGGGAGATAGGTTTCACAGTGTCAGGTAGACAGGTTTCACAGTGTCAGGTAGATAGGTTTCACATTGTCAGGTAGATAGGTTTCACATTGTCAGGTAGATAGGTTTCACAGTGTCATGTGGATAGGTGGATAGGTTTCACAGTGTCAGGTAGACAGGTTTCACAGTGTCAGGTAGACAGGTTTCACAGTGTCATGTGGATAGGTGGATAGGTTTCACAGTGTCATGTGGATAGGTGGATAGGTTTCACAGTGTCAGGTAGACAGGTTTCACAGTGTCAGGTAGACAGGTTTCACAGTGTCATGTGGATAGGTGGATAGGTTTCACAGTGTCAGGTAGACAGGTTTCACAGTGTCAGGTAGACAGGTTTCACAGTGTCAGGGAGATAGGTTTCACAGTGTCAGGTAGACAGGTTTCACAGTGTCAGGGAGATAGGTTTCACAGTGTCAGGTAGACAGGTTTCACAGTGTCAGGTAGATAGGTTTCACATTGTCAGGTAGATAGGTTTCACAGTGTCAGGTAGATAGGTTTCACAGTGTCATGTGGATAGGTGGATAGGTTTCACAGTGTCAGGTAGACAGGTTTCACAGTGTCAGGTAGACAGGTTTCACAGTGTCATGTGGATAGGTGGATAGGTTTCACAGTGTCATGTGGATAGGTGGATAGGTTTCACAGTGTCAGGTAGACAGGTTTCACAGTGTCAGGTAGACAGGTTTCACAGTGTCATGTGGATAGGTGGATAGGTTTCACAGTGTCAGGTGGATAGGTAGATAGGTTTCACAGTGTCAGGTAGATAGGTTTCACAGTGTCAGGTAGATAGGT
Source organism: Oncorhynchus nerka (assembly GCF_034236695.1). Taxonomy (NCBI): domain Eukaryota; kingdom Metazoa; phylum Chordata; class Actinopteri; order Salmoniformes; family Salmonidae; genus Oncorhynchus; species Oncorhynchus nerka. The sequence goes on along the minus strand of NC_088412.1, from coordinate 9,393,234 downwards.
TTCACAGTGTCAGGTAGATATGTTTCACAGTGTCATGTAGATAGGTTTCACAGTGTCAGGTAGACAGGTTTCACAGTGTCATGTGGATAGGTGGATAGGTTTCACAGTGTCAGGTAGATAGGTTTCACAGTGTCAGGTAGATAGGTTTCACAGTGTCAGGTGGATAGGTTTCACAGTGTCAGGTAGACAGGTTTCACAGTGTCAGGTAGATAGGTTTCACAGTGTCAGGTAGATAGGTTTCACAGTGTCAGGTAGATAGGTTTCACAGTGTCAGGTAGATAGGTTTCACAGTGTCAGGGAGATAGGTTTCACAGTGTCAGGTAGACAGGTTCCACAGTGTCAGGTAGATAGGTTCCACAGTGTCAGGTAGATAGGTTTCACAGTGTCAGGTAGATAGGTTTCACAGCGTGTATTGTGGTGGAGATTTATCTCTGCGCCTTATTGGAAAAAGGTTTGTGTCTTGTCCCATAGTCCTAGGCCAAATCATTCTGTGCAGAGATATGGTCCATGAGACATGGTCCATTGTCATTGAAACATTTCAATGACATCTATAATGATATACAAATTGAGAACCCCAGAGTTATCCTTGCGTATATCATACAATCTATGCCTTACAGTCTCACAGAGCCGGGCAACCATGTAGACATTGTTGTTGAGTAGCAATCAATCAGACCTTATGTTGTTACAGGTGAATAGAGGAGAAAAAACTCAACGTTTGAAAAAAAATGATCTATTGATCTGTAATTAATTTAGATTTGATTAGCACGAGGTCTTTTATTCAGGTCAAACGGTTCAGTCTGTTACAGAGGTGTTACGTGATAGATTTATCGACCTCTGGCCAGTCTCAGAAATGCTGTTTGAGGTCGGAGACATTAAGCATTATTTTGTACCTCTAGCATTATTTATTCATTGTTTTCATACAGTTGTCTAAGGTACATGACAGGTTTGTAATCTCCTGATAGCTATCAGATTGCTGTCCAGTGTCCACCACTCCCTGAGTCAATAGTCTCCCCTGTCCACTCTACACTCTGAAGAATCCCCCATTGGTGCCAGCTCCAGCAGTCAATAGTCTCCCCTGTCCACTCTACACTCTGGAGAATCCTCCATTGATATACTAACAAGCAATAAGAGGAGCTGGAGACGGAGGAGACCGATTGATTAAATAAAATACAATACAATTGTATTCGTCTCATGCTTTGTAAACAACAGGTGTAGACTAACAGTGAAATGCTTACTCACGGGCACTTCCCAACAATGCAGAGAGAAAGGAAATAGAGAAATAATAGAAAAGTAAAAACAAGTAATAATAAAAGTAATAATTGATACACAATGAGTAAAGATAACTTGGCTATATACAAGGGGATCCAGTACCGAGTTGATTTGCAGGGGTATGAGGTCGTTGAGGTAGATATGTACATATAACTACGAATAAAGTGACAGATAAAGAATAGCAGCAGTGTGATGAGTTAAAGAAAATGTAGTGCGAAAAGGGCCAATGCAGATATTCCAGGTAGCTATTTGGTTAACTATTTAGCTAATTATTTAGCAGTCTTATGGCTTGGGGTAGAAGCTGTTCAGTGCCCTGTTGGTTCCAGACTGCATCGGTACTGTTTGCAGTGCATTAGCAGAGAGAACAGTCTATGACTTGGGAGTCTGGAGTCTTTGTCAGGGACCTAGGCTTTCTTGGGCACAGAGACTATGGTGATCTGCTGGAAACATGTAGGTATTACAGACTGAGTCAGAGAGAGGTTGAAAATATCAGCAAAGATACTTGCCAGCTGGTCAGCGCATGCTCTGAGTGCGTGCCCTGGTAATCCGTCTGGCCCTCCAGCATTGCGAATGTTAACCTGTTTAAAGGTCTTACTCACATCGGCTGTGAAAAGCGTGATCCCACAGTTGTCCGTAACAGCTGGTGCTCTCATGCATGGTTCAGTGTTGCTTGCCTCGAAGCGAGCGCAGAAGGCATTTAGCTTGTCTGTCAGGCTCACGTCACTGGGCAGCTCCTGGTTGGGTTTCTCTATGTGATATTTTACAAGCCCTGCCACATCCGACAAGCGTCAGAGCCGGTGTAGTAGGATTCAATCTTAGTCCTGTATTCACTGTTTAATGGTTCATCGGAGAGCATAGTGGGATTTCTTATAAGCGTCAGGATTAGTGTCCCACTCCTTGAAAGTAGGAGCTCTAGCCTTTAGCTCAGTGCGGATGTTGCCTGTAATTTATGGCTTCTGGTTGGGATATGTACGTACGGTCACTATGGGGACGACGTAATCGATGCACTTACTAATGAAGCCGATAACTGAGGTGGCATACTCCTCAATGCCATCGGATGAATCCCGGAATATATTCCAGTCTGCGCTAGCGAAATATTCCTGTAGCTTAGTAACATCCGCTTCATCTGACCTATTCCGTATCGCCCTATTCCATATTGTCACTGGTACTTCCTGTTTGAGTTTTTTGCTTGTCAGGAGGAATCAGGAGGATAGAGTTATGATCAGATTTTCCAAATGGAGGGCGACAGAGAGCTTTGTACGCATCTCTGTGTGTGGAGTTAAGGCGATCTAAAGCTTTTTCAGCTGTCGTTGCACACTGGTAGAAATGTGGTAAAACAGATTTCAGTTTTCCTGCATTAAAATCCCCGGCCATTAGGAAAGCCACCTCTAAATGAGCGTTTCTTGCTTGCTTATACAGCTTGTTGAGCGTGGTCTTAGTGCCAGAATTGGTTTGTGGTGAAGATTATAAAATATTTAAAAGAAAAAAGATTATAACAGGTGGTTAACCAGAAACAGTTCAGCTTTTCCTCAGACTAATGTCTTTCCCTCAGACTAATATGTCTTTCCCTCAGACTAATATGTCTTAACCTCAGACTAATATGTCTTTCCCTCAGACTAATGTGTCTTGCCTCAGACTAATGTGTCTTGCCTCAGACTAATGTGTCTTGCCTCAGACTAATATGTCTTGCCTCAGACTAATGTGTCTTTCCCTCAGACTAATATGTCTTTCCCTCAGACTAATGTGTCTTGCCTCAGACTAATATGTCTTTCCCTCAGACTAATGTGTCTTTCCCTCAGACTAATATGTCTTTCCCTCAGACTAATATGTCTTTCCTCAAACTAATATGTCTTTCCCTCAGACTAATATGTCTTTCCCTCAGACTAATATGTCTTTCCTCAAACTAATATGTCTTTCCCTCAGACTAATGTGTCTTTCCCTCAGACTAATGTGTCTTTCCCTCAGACTAATATGTCTTTCCTCAAACTAATATGTCTTTCCCTCAGACTAATGTGTCTTTCCCTCAGACTAATGTGTCTTTCCCTCAGACTAATGTGTCTTTCCCTCAGACTAATGTGTCTTTCCCTCAGACTATTGTGTCTTTCCTCAAACTAATGTGTCTTTCCCTCAGACTAATATGTCTTTCCCTCAGACTAATATGTCTTTCCTCAGACTAATATGTCTTTCCTCAAACTAATGTGTCTTTCCCTCAGACTAATATGTCTTTCCTCAGACTAATATGTCTTTCCTCAAACTAATGTGTCTTTCCCTCAGACTATTGTGTCTTTCCTCAGACTATTGTGTCTTTCCTCAGACGAATGTGTCTTTCCCTCAGACTAATATGTCTTCCCTCAGACTAATGTGTCTTGTCTTAGACTAATGTTTCTTTCCTCAAACTAATGTGTCTTTCCCTCAGACTAATATGTCTTTCCTCAGACTAATATGTCTTTCCTCAAACTAATGTGTCTTTCCCTCAGACTATTGTGTCTTTCCTCAGACTAATGTGTCTTGTCTTAGACTAATGTGTCTTTCCTCAAACTAATGTGTCTTTCCCTCAGACTAATATGTCTTCCCTCAGACTAATGTGTCTTGTCTTAGACTAATGTGTCTTTCCTCAAACTAATGTGTCTTTCCCTCAGACTAATATGTCTTTCCTCAGACTAATGTGTCTTGCCTCAGACTAATATGTCTTTCCCTCAGACTAATGTGTCTTTCCCTCAGACTAATATGTCTTTCCCTCAGACTAATGTGTCTTTCCCTCAGACTAATATGTCTTTCCCTCAGACTAATATGTCTCTCCTCAGACTAATATGTCTTTCCTCAGACTAATATGTCTTTCCCTCAGACTAATGTGTCTTTCCCTCAGACTAATGTGTCTTTCCCTCAGACTAATGTGTCTTGCCTCAGACTAATGTGTCTTGCCTCAGACTAATGTGTCTTTCCCTCAGACTAATGTGTCTTTCCTCAGACTAATATGTCTTTCCTCAGACTAATGTGTCTTTCCCTCAGACTAATATGTATTTCCCTCAGACTAATATGTCTTTCCCTCAGACTAATGTGTCTTTCCCTCAGACTAATATGTCTTTCCTCAGACTAATATGTCTTTACCTCAGACTAATGTGTCTTTCCCTCAGACTAATATGTCTTTCCCTCAGACTAATATGTCTTTCCTCAGACTAATATGTCTTTCCCTCAGACTAATATGTCTTTCCTCAGACTAATATGTCTTTCCTCAGACTAATATGTCTTTCCTTCAGACTAATATTTCTTAACCTCAGACTAATATGTCTTTCCCTCAGACTAACATGTCTTAGACAGTCAGCGGTTCTGTGGGATGAGCTATTGAGAAGGTTCCGAAGCTTCATTCAGTGCTTTAACCCAGTTGTGCAAAGCTGGTTGAAGTGATGTCATTACATCCAGTTTAAAACCATTTCAACCAATTAAGATTCATCTGATTATAATGATGTCATTTCAAACTGTTTTTTGCCCGGCGCTGGGAAAAATACAGGAAGTAATGGACGGAAAGAAAAATAAAGGATAAAAGCCATTGTTTAGGTAGTTATTTCTTTATAAAATGATTTCAGCATTTATATATATATAACACTTTTTTGACATCAGCAAACCTCTCCAATAAACACCATATTATTAGAAGCCATACAAACACATTTATAATTTATACATAAACGTCGGACTCAAAGCCCAAATATAGCAACATTCGTCAGTACTTTTTCAGTATTTGTATATATTTTTTAAACACCCTTGCAGAGAATTCATTATTATTACTTTTTCTTTTAGCAAACAATAAGGAAAACAAAGGACATCATTCAAGCCAATGAACATTCATGATAATTCAGTGGGTTATTACACAAATACCATATACATTAAAAATGGACCACTACTGTAGGTTGGCAATGAAAGAAATGAAGACACATCTAGATCAACACGAACATTCAATTGTTTTCAGATCTTCTCGTCTGACAAAAATGCCATAATCATTCTCTGTATTATAAAGCAGTGTTGTAATTATTTTTTTCTCCCTAAGAACAGCAGCGATTTATTTCATATAAACATACACTTTATATTCTCTTTTAATCTTTATGACAACTCCCCCACAAAAAAATAACTAGTTTGATACAGCAAGCCAGTGTTACACTAGTTTATGGAACAGAAACTGGATGGGTAGTAGCAACCGTTACATGGGGGAATTATTGCAATGCATGTCAAACACAGTTGCTCAATCAATGATGCCCTTGAGAGAAAAGTTCTCCTTCACACGTAGAAATACAATAGCAGTCAAAGATGGCCACCCTGTTGTCATGATGCCAGGGTGCCAATGTTCATTCTAGTGTAATTCTGTGCTTATAGTGCAATCACTATATATATATATATATATATATATATATATATATATATATTTTTTATCTCTCATGAATACCATATATGAACATATATATGAACATATGAACATAAAAGTCCATGTTATTACTAGACATATTATTTCAAAATATAGCAGTGAAAGGGATGAGGACTATCAGTGGCTATGAAAAAGCTGTATCAGAAACATCTATTTGAGCAAATTCATGCAACAACGCACATATAAATATTACACTGAGTTTTACACACACACACACACGCACGCACACACACACACACGCACGCACGCACGTACGCACACACACACACACACACTAGTTTAAGTCTTTTCCTTAGTTGTTTAGGCCTTGCTCAAGAACAAGACTTTGTTTCGTAAGCGAATCATACAACTCCCTGAAAAGATTATGTCCGTGAAAAATATGGCCTTTTTACATCAATTTGTCACACAGATCGAAGACCCAAATCCACAATAGTCTCACAGAAACAGTATATCTATAAAGTACATAAAACGCCATTGATAAGAAATATAATAATATCTAGTTTTTTTTTAAACGTTTTTTTTTCTTTTTTTTTTAATACTTACAGTATCAGTGCAATCAGAAAGTGATATTTCAGACAAGGGTTTTATAGACCTATGACGTTCACCATATCTGGCTCGTTTGTTGTTTCAAGTACATTTTTTATGAGGTTAGGGAGCCTTGAAGGTATAATGACTAGGCCTACCGTTGCCCTTAAACTGCTAGGATCGAAGGCTCTAGATGTGCGACATGGGGATTATATAACTGGAAATATATTTTACACTGATATTTTAACCTGCTTGTGTGGAACCAACGCGTGATTTTATTATTTTACATTTTCTTTCTCAATATACGTAAATATTTTACATACAGTATCTAATTTTTTTATACTAATTTGTGCAAACCACAATGGCATTTCTCTCTCTCTCTCTCTCTCTCTCTCTCTCTCTCTCTCTCTCTCTCTCTCTCTCTCTCTTTTAGTGGGTGAACTACCCTAGCCTGGTCCCCAGATCTGTTTGTGCCGTGGTCATTGTAGCAGTGGTCTATAGTCATTGTAGGCGTTGGCAAGACAGCACAAACAGATCAGAAACCAGGCTAGAACACCCCCACCGCTGCCATAACATGATTATATCTGGGGCCATATGTATCAAGCATCTCAGAGTAGGATAGCTGATCTAGGATCAGCCACCTAATAGTATTTATTATGATATAAAAGGCAAAACATGATCCAAAATCTGCACTTCTGAGCTGATACACTCGATACACACGGCCCTGTTCTATGAGTAATCTCAATCTGCCCAGGTCTGCCCAGCTGGTTCCTCCTCTACATTCTCCCAGCTGTCTGGTGCCACCCAGCCCCCGTTGAGCCCAGTTGTAGTGGCCCCGTAACTCTTCCCTGCGCCTACTGCCGCCATGCCACCACTGTAGCCCTGTGTGATGTCACCCGTCTCCTCTGCCAGCTCGTCCTCGTCGATGAAGCCACACTTCTCGTCGCTGGTCAGCTCCGGGTCGGCCCACGGCTGCTTCTCGCCCGAAGCAAAGATCCCGTAGAAGATGACCCCTCCGTAGTGAACCAGGGCAGCGATGAGAAACACCCATTGCCACTCCTCTCGAGTCTAGAGACAGGAAGTGATACCAGAACACAGGAAATGGGAGCTCTGGTGAGTAAGATTTCAAAAGTGTTTATAACAAGATAAATAAACTTGAACACGACCTTCTGTTGGAGTGAAGGAACATACTTTGTCTATATATGGTAAACCATAACAATTATAGTGGTATATTGTAGTTAATCAGTTGGAACTAGTAGAACATTTAACTGTTAACCACATACACCCCCCCCCAAAAAAAAACTAGCTTCCTGAAACAGAATGTGTACCTTGTTTTTGGTCATGGCCCCCACGATGAGTGGGCACACCATCCCTGACAGGGTTCCCACACCGTTAGATATACCCATCAGGATACTGGCATAGCGAGGGGCGATATCCAGGTGGTTCACATTGAAACCTACAAAATACATCGTTTTAGGAAAATGGTCAAGAAGATCAACAGTCAGTATATGTGATTTAAAATCTGAATTTTAGGTTGAGTCAACACACAATTCAACCAGGTAATATATTTGACCTTATTTGCATATTTCCCAGTGTGCCTTTAGAGTAAATTGTAGTTACTACACATTGAATGTGTTTGTTAAGTGACAGAGACATGGTTGTTGTATTCAGTGCCTTTCAGGCCTGTAGTGTTCACCAAGCGAGCGTCCAAGTGAATATGTAACATTGTTATCTTTACATTTAAAACGTTTATGACACAACATTATATACCGTACAGTATATCAGAAGACCTTTATTTGAGGGTTCAGTTACACCCTAACACAGTGGTCTGAAACTCCTGGTTTACAGGCCATATCATACCGGCATGAAACATTATGCTGGCTTGCAAAGTCGTGTGTAATGCCAACAATTTAAACTTTTAATCATCCGCAACCTGCATTGAGAATGACTGCTGGAGTAGGGAAGATTGACTATTGCGACTACCTAAATCATATAAACTGGAAAAGCTATTTACTGAAACAAGCAATTATGAAAATGAACCTGCAATAGACCATGCTGGGAAATAGAATAATGAAGTGAGTTGTTTGGAGCAAACATGAATTTATAATTCTACTCAACAAGCTTGTTCATGTTTAGCTCACTTCGAGCAGAGTTTGTTGAGTAAACAAACTAACCACATTAAATGCAAATTCTTGTCCACTCAACTCACAGAATAACACTGATTAGGCAATTGTTTAAGTTGGCTTTTGTTTATTTAGTACAGTGAACGCCGAAATATTAGCTTTAAAAGGTGCTCAGCCGACAAAAGCTCGGAACAGAATTAAATCCCGGGCCTAAATGAGAGTGTTCAACTTGAACATTTAATTGTTTACAAAATCTTTAAGATGTTCGACTACTCACCTGATATAGCGAAGCCACTGAAGCCCACAGCCATAACCAGGAAAGAGATGGCCACACCCTTGGTGTGAGAGAAACCAACCACGAGGAGCAGAGTGGCCTCCATTCCAAACCCTACACACCAGGCAACAACAGCACATTGTAGTCATTTAGCACCATAACCAGGAAAGAGATGGCCACACCCTTGGTGTGAGAGAAACCAACCACGAGGAGCAGAGTGGCCTCCATTCCAAACCCTACACACCAGGCAACAACAACACATTGTAATCATTTAGCAGATACCCTTTTATCCAAAGTGACTTTCAATCAGTGCATTTAACTACAATAGGTGTAGTAAAACAACCTCATATCACAACCTTTGCAAGTGAAAAAGCCTCTTAAAAACAAGTCACTATCTGCCAACTCAGTGCAAGCAAGAGTAAAGGAAAACCCTATTATAGTTAGTATGCATCTTGGTGACCTACAGTCTAGTTATTATCCTTGGTGACCTACAGTCTAGTTATTATCCTTTATTATCTACAGTCTAATTATTATAATTGGTGACCTACAGTCTAGTTATTACCCTTGGTGACCTACAGTCTAGTTATTATCCTTTATTATCTACAGTCTAATTATTATAATTGGTGACCTACAGTCTAGTTATTACCCTTGGTGACCTACAGTCTAGTTATTATCCTTGGTGACCTACAGCCTAGTTATTATCCTTGGTGACCTACAGTCTAGTTATTATCCTTTATTATCTACAGTCTAATTATTATAATTGGTGACCTACAGTCTAGTTATTACCCTTGGTGACCTACAGTCTAGTTATTATCCTTGGTGACCTACAGTCTAGTTATTATCCTTGGTGACCTACAGTCTAGTTATTACTCTTGGTGACCTACAGTCTAGTTATTATCCTTGGTGACCTACAGTCTAGTTATTACCCTTGGTGACCTACAGTCTAGTTATTATCCTTGGTGACCTACAGCCTAGTTATTATCCTTGGTGACCTACAGTCTAGTTATTATCCCAGGTGACCTATAGTCTAGTTATTATCCTTGGTGACCTACAGTCTAGTTATTATCCTTGGTGACCTACAGTCTAGTTATTATCCTTGGTGACCTACAGTCTAGTTATTATCCTTGGTGACCTACAGTCTAGTTATTATCCCAGGTGACCTACAGTCTAGTTATTATCCTTGGTGACCTACAGTCTAGTTATTATCCTTGGTGACCTACAGTCTAGTTATTATCCTTGGTGACCTACAGTCTAGTTATTATCCCAGGTGACCTACAGTCTAGTTATTATCCTTGGTGACCTACAGTCTAGTTATTATCCTTTATTATCTACAGTCTAGTTATTATCATTGGTTGCCTACAGTCTAGTTATTATCCTTGGTGACCTACAGTCTAGTTATTATCCTTTATTATCTACAGTCTAGTTATTTTCCTTGGTGACCTACCGTCTAGTTATTATCCTTGGTGACCTACAGTCTAGTTATTATCCTTTATTATCTACAGTCTAGTTATTATCCTTGGTGAACTACCGTCTAGTTATTATCCTTGGTGACCTACAGTCTAGTTATTATCCTTTATTATCTACAGTCTAGTTATTATCCTTTATTATCTACAGTCTAGTTATTATCATTGGTGACCTACAGTCTAGTTATTATCATTGGTGACCTACAGTCTAGTTATTATCCTTTATTATCTACAGTCTAGTTATTATCCTTGGTGACCTACCGTCTAGTTATTATCCTTGGTGACCTACAGTCTAGTTATTATCCTTGGTGACCTACAGTCTAGTTATTATCCTTGGTGACCTACAGTCTAGTTATTATCCTTTATTATCTACAGTCTAGTTATTATCCTCGGTGACCTACCGTCTAGTTATTATCCTTGGTGACCTACAGTCTAGTTATTATCCTTTATTATCTACAGTCTAGTTATTATCCTTGGTGACCTACCGTCTAGTTATTATCCTTGGTGACCTACCGTCTAGTTATTATCCTTGGTGACCTACAGTCTAGTTATTATCCTTTATTATCTACAGTCTAGTTATTATCCTTTATTATCTACAGTCTAGTTATTATCCTTGGTGACCTACAATCTAGTTATTATCCTTCATTGTCTACAGGCTAGTTATTATCCTAGGTGACCTACAGTCTAGTTATTATCCTTGGTGACCTACAGTCTAGTTATTATCCTTGGTGACCTACAGTCTAGTTATTATCCTTGGTGACCTACAGTCTACAATGTGATATGAACAGGTTAGGAATGTGTTATGTATAGGTTATGCATGTGTTATGAAGTCCTTATGTAGCTAATCTTTATCTCCGCAGTTCATGATCTTCCAGACCATGACGATGGAAGTTGACAGGATGATCTGTACAGATTATGAATGTGTTACACAGTTTTCTATGTAGCCCTTATGAAATCTCTATGTAGCCCTTATGAAATCTCTATGTAGCCCTTATGTGGTCCTTATGTAGCCCTTATGAAATCTCTATGTAGCCCTTATGAAATCTCTATGTAGCCCTTATGAAATCTCTATGTAGCCCTTATGAAATCTCTATGTAGCCCGTATGAAGTCCTTATGTAGCCCTTATGAAGTCCTTATGTAGCCCTCACCTCCACAGTTCATGATCTTCCTGACGGTGGTAGTAGACAGGATGTTTCTGGTGCGTAGCCAGTCAGCCAGCTGTCCTCCGATGGGCACGATGATGGTCATCACCAAGTGAGGCAGGGCCGACACCATGCCCACCTGACAACGCAAACATCAACATCAACAATTAATATAAACAATAACAATAACATTAAAGGGCTTTATGATGGTCCTCAGTAAGTGTGGAGGTGCCTACAGCATTAACACCTGACAACACATACAGTGAACCATAAACATTTCAACCTTCAAGCTGACTGCAATTAACATCAACATGGCAGTCAAAACATCAAACATCAAAACTGACAACCCATTAAATGTTCTATCCAGATACATATTTATTATGGGTCAAAGTTCATTTCAGAAGTCTGTTTCCAACATGTGCGCAAATTCTCCTTGTATGTTGTTCTGTGTTGAGATCTTTCAAACGCAGATTAGTTTGTCATTCATGGCCTTGACGTGTTCCCATGTATCATGATGTCACGATGTCATGATGTCATTATGTCATGATGTATCATAATGTCATGATGTATCGTGATGTCACGATGCCATGCTGTCATGATGTCATTATGTGTCATGATGTCATGATGTCATGATGTATCATAATGTCATGATCTATCATGATGTCACGATGCCATGCTGTCATGATGTCATTATGTCATGATGTATCATAATGTCATGATGTATCATGATGTCACGGTGCCATGCTGTCATGATGTCATGATGTATCATAATGTCATGATCTATCATGCTGTCATGATGTCACGATGCCATGCTGTCATGATGTGTCATGATGTCATGATGTATCATGATGTCATGATGTCACGATGCCATGCTGTCATGATCTATCATGCTGTCATGATGTGTCATGATGTCATGAAGTCACGATGCCATGCTGTCATGATGTCATTATGTCATGATGTATCATAATGTCATGATGTATCATGATGTCACGATGCCATGCTGTCATGATGTATCATGATGTCACGATGCCATGCTGTCATGATGTCATTATGTGTCATGATGTCATGATGTCATGCTGTCATGATGTATCATGATGTCACGATGCCATGCTGTCATGATGTCATTATGTGTCATGATGTCATGATGTCATGCTGTCATGATGTATCATGATGTCACGATGCCATACTGTCATGATGTCATGGTGTATCATGGTGTCATGACGTATCATGATGTCATGACCTATCGTGATGTCATGACGTATCGTGATGTCATGACGTATCATGATGTCATGACCTATCGTGATTTTTTTTTTTTTTTTTTGATAACAGTAATGGTGCAGGGTGCAGAGGGAGGAGAAAAGAGAGATATCATATTTCAAGCTACACCTCTTAAATCAAAACAGTGATTGTCCCAGAACACGTCTTCCTACTCCCCTTTAACCACCACTGACTCCAAATATCACACCTAGGCTATAATTCACACCCTGATCCACAAGAGAGCCAGAGATCCACCCAGCATCTGAATTATTACACTTGTCAGACCAGCCTGAGTTATATCGCCTGCATCCAAAATGAAACGCTATTTACTACGTAGTGCACTACTTTTGATCAGAGCCCTGGTTAAATGTAGTCGGGCCAATAGGATACTATTTAGGACGCGGACCAGGATGTATCTGTGCTTGGTGTCTAGAGGACATTTTACCCTCAAAGTTACGAAATGGAAATGAAATCCAACACGGGTACTCAGTAAAGCAATTGATATGCCCCGTACAAGTGATGTACATATGACACAACGGATATTTTTTTATTAGAATGTCTGATGAGTTTTGTCTGCCCCGGTTACGTCTTACACAAATCAAGCCAACTATTCACACCTGGCTGGCATTGTGAGTGAACGGCTCATCCTTTTACCTTGCTGATCTCGAAGCCGAACACCTCCTCGAAGTAGGCTGGCTGGCTGATGAGGAGCAGGTAGAAAGTCCAGCTCCTGCAGAAGTTGGCCACGATGATAGCATAGACGGGCATTGAGGTGAAGAACTTCCTCCATGGAGTCTTGTATTTCTGCAGAGCCATAGTTGTGTATAGCAGAACACGTGTCAGTTAGTTGGATCGGTGGGGAAGAGGAGGAGAAGGAGGAGAAGGAGGAGAACTCACGCTAGCAGGACCGAATAGTTCTTGACCTTCTCCGATGCTCTCCTCGATGTAACGTCTCTCCTCGGCGGTGATGGTGGGGTGAACCTCTGGGCTCTCATAGGACACCAGGATCCAGAACATGTACCAGAACATCCCAAAGCAGCCTAGAGCGAGAGACCGAGACAGAGACAGAGAGACAGCGCGAGACAGAGAGACAGAGCGAGAGAGAGAGAGCGAGAGAGAGAGAGACAGACAGAGCGAGACAGAGAGACAGAGCGAGAGAGAGAGACAGAGACAGAGAGAGAGAGCGCGAGAGAGAGAGACAGAGACAGAGAGAGAGACAGAGAGAGAGAGAGACAGAGACAAAGAGAGAGACAGAGAGAGAGAGAGAGACAGACAGAGCGAGACAGAGCGAAAGAGAGAGACAGAGACAGAGAGAGAGAGAGCGAGAGAGAGAGACAGAGACAGAGAGAGAGAGACAGAGAGAGAGAGAGAGAGAGAGCGAGAGAGAGTTATATTACTGTAAATCTGATTAATAAAATATGAGGTATATGGATATTTATGGTTTATTCCTGATTTCTTAGTCAACAGACACAAATAAAGTCAAATAGACAATCTTGTCTCAAAAAGGATCCCCCTATGACAGATGTAGCTACTCTAAGAATAACTATGGACGGTGATTTAGCCAGGATAGTCCACTCAGTGCCACTGTTTTCCACTCTTTTCCAGGTGATGAACCTACCGTACAGATAGAAGACGGAGGACCAGCCAGAGTACTGGACCAAGATCCCAGCCAGAGGCATGGCTATCACGGCACCAGCATAGGATCCACAGAATGAGGTGGTGGCCAGACGGCTCCTCTCCAGTGGTGGGGCCCACTTACTCCAGATGCCATGACAGGCAGGGTAGGTCACTCCCTATGGAGGAACACAGAGTATATGATATATTATACATATATACATTATAGTGTGGTATGACAGGCTGGGTAGGTCACTCCCTACGGAGGAACACAGAGTATATGATATATTATACATATATACATTATAGTGTGGTATGACAGGCAGGGTAGGTCATTCCCTATGGAGGAACACAGAGTATATGATATATTATACATATATACATTATAGTGTGGTATGACAGGCTGGGTAGGTCATTCCCTATGGAGGAACACAGAGTATAGGATATATTATATTATATTATACACACACTACCGTTCAAAGGTTTGGGGTCACTTAGAAATGTCCTTGTTTTTGAAAGAAAAGCACATGTTTTTGTCCATTGAAATAACATCAAATTGATCAGAAATACAGTGTAGACATTGTTAATGTTGTAAATTACTATTGTAGCTGGAAACAGCAGATTTTTTAAATGGAATATCTACATAGGCGTACAGAGGCCCATTATCAGCAACCATCACTCCTGTGTTCCAATGGCATGTTGTGTTAGCTAATCCAAGTTTATCATTTTAAAAGGCTAATTGATCATTAGAAAACCCTTTTGCAATTATGTTAGCACAGCTGAAAACTGTTGTGCTTATTAAAGAAGCATTAAAACTGGCCTTGAGAATCTGGAGCATCAGCATTTGTGGGTTCGATTACAGGCTCAGAATGGCCTGTAATCTTGTTCTGAGAAACTGAAGGCTATTCCATACAAGAAATTGTCAAGAAACTGAAGATCTGGTACAACGCTTTGCACTACTCCCTTCACAGAACAGCGCAACCTGACTCTAAACAGAATAGAAAGAGGAGTGGGAGTTCCTGGTGCACAACTGAGCAAGAGGTCAAGTACATTAGAGTGCCTAGTTTGAGAAACAGACGCCTCACAAGTCCTCAACTGGCAGCTTCATTATATAGTACCTGCAAAACACCAGTCTCAATGTCAACGGTGAAGAGGTGACTCTGGGATGCTGGCCTTCTAGGCAGAGTTCCTCGTTCCAGTGTCTGTGTTATTTTGCCGACGAGGATCATTTCCAAATGACTTAACCAAATAGGATTTAATATCATCAAACAAATATTCAGTAATACATCCGATTGGGATGAGTCGGTGTTTGTAAACGGCACTGACAACTGAGCGGACCATTTTTCTCATTAGTCAAATACAAGGAAGATTATCATGTCTTATCTTAAAACAAACTGACACGACACATCTGAGCTGAACATTCCTACTCTGGATAAATGGGTTGAGGTGGGACTGCGGCTGTGTTAAATGGCAGCCTATTCGACCCTGGTCAAAGTAGTGCACTGCTTAGGGAACAATATATATATGGAATCGGGTGCCATTTAAGACTGCATATGGAATAGGGTGCCATTTGAGACTCTATATGGAACAAAGTGCCATTTGAGACTATATGGAATAGAATGCAATTTGAGACTATATATGGAATATACCATTTGAGACAACATATGGAACAAAGTGCCATGTGAGACTATATATGGATTGAGTACCATTTGAGACTATATGGAAAAGCCGCCATTTGAGACTATATATGGAATAGAGTACCATTTGAGACTATATGGAATATAATGCCATTTGAGACTATATATGGAATAGAGTACCATTTGAGACTATATGGAATAGAATGCCATTTGAGACTATATATGGAATAGGGTGCCATTTGAGACTTTACATGGAACAAAGTGCCATTTGAGACTATATGGAATAGAATGCAATTTGAGACTATATATGGAATAGAGTACCATTTGAGACTACATATGGAATAGAGTACCATTTGAGACTATATGGAAAAGCCGCCATTTGAGACTATATATGGAATAGAGTACCATTTGAGACTATATGGAATATAATGGCATTTGAGACTATATATGGAATAGAGTACCATTTGAGACTATATGGAATAGAATGCCATTTGAGACTATATATGGAATAGAGTACCATTTGAGACTATATGGAATAGAATGCCATTTGAGACTATATATGGAATAGGGTGCCATTTGAGACTTTATATGGAACAAAGTGCCATTTGAGACTATATGGAATAGAATGCAATTTGAGACTATATATGGAATAGAGTACCATTTGAGACTACATATGGAACAAAGTGCCATGTGAGACTATATATGGATTGAGTACCATTTGAGACTATATGGAAAAGCCGCCATTTGAGACTATATATGGAATAGAGTACCATTTGAGACTATATGGAATAGAATGCCATTTGAGACTATATATGGAATAGAGTACCATTTGAGACTATATGGAATAGAGTGCCATTTGAGACTATATATGGAATAGAGTGCCATTTAAGACTATATATGGAATAGAGTACCATTTGAGACTATATGGAATAGAGTACCATTTGAGACTCTATATGGAATAGAGTACCATTTGAGACTCTATATGGAATAGAGTACCATTTGAGACTATATGGAATAGAGTGCCATTTGAGACTATATATGGAATAGAGTACCTTTTGAGACTATATGGAATAGAATGCAATTTGAGACTATATATGGAATAGAGTACCATTTGAGACTATATATGGATTGAGTACCATTTGAGACTATATGGAAAAGCCACCATTTGAGACTATATATGGAATAGAGTACCATTTGAGACTATATGGAATAGAATGCCATTTGAGACTATATATGGAATAGAGTACCATTTGAGACTATATGGAATAGAGTACCATTTGAAACTCTATATGGAATAGAGTACCATTTGAGACTCTATATGGAATAGAGTACCTTTTGAAACTATATATGGAATAGAGTACCATTTGAGACTATATATGGAATAGAGTACCTTTTGAGACTATATATGGAATAGAGTACCGTTTGAGACTATATGTGGAATAGAGTACCTTTTGAGACTATATATGGAATAGAGTACCATTTGAGACTCTATATGGAAAAGTCGCCATTTGAGACTATATATGGAATAGAGTACCTTTTGAGACTATATGGAATAGAATGGCATTTGAGACTATATATGGAATAGAATACCATTTGAGACTACATATGGAACAAAGTGCCATTTGAGACTATATATGGAACAAAGTGCCATTTGAGACTATACATGGAATAGAGTACCATTTGAGACTATATGGAAAAGTCGCCATTTGAGACTATATGGAATACAATGCCATTTGAGACTTTATGAAATAGTGTGCCATTTGAGACTCTATATGGAATAGAGTACCCTTTGAGACTATATATGGAATAGAGTGCCATTTGAGACTCTATATGGAATAGAGTACCATTTGAGCCTCTACATGGAATAGAGTGCCATTTGAGACTCTATATGGAATAGAGTACCATTTGAGCCTATATATGGAATAGAGTGCCATTTCAGACGCAACCTGAGACTGAGGCAGCCAGGGCAGATACAAGCTAACGATCCTACTTCAACACAAAAAGAGAATTGCTCCCATAAATTTTCAATTACTCACTAAGTGGCACACAATCAACTATTGATAGACACAAATTGCTTGGGCCTGCTGTGGGAGTCACCCTGAAATGCTAATGTTTAATTTGCAGTAAGAAGTCGATGCACAAGGGAGGACGGAGCACAGACACAGACTGCTTCTGTTTCTCCATTGAGGAATGGAGGGATGGAGGGATGGAGAGATGGAGAGATGGAGGGATGGAAGGATGGAGGGATGAAGGGATGGAGGGATGGAGGGAGAGAGAGATGGAGGGATGGAAGGATGGAGGGATGGAGGGATGGATAGATGGAGGGATGGAGGGATGGATAGATGGAGGGATAGAGGGATAGAGAGCTGGAGGGATGGATGGATGGAAGGATGGATGGAGGGATAGAGAGCTGGAGGGATGGAGGGATAGAGAGCTGGAGGGATGGAGGGATGGAGGGATAAAGGGATGGAGAGATGGAGAACTGGAGGGATGGATGGATGGAAGGATGGAGGGAGAGAGAGATGGAGGGATAGAGGGATGGAGGGATGGAGGGATAGAGAGCTGGAGGGATAGAGAGCTGGAGGGATGGAGGGATGGAAGGATGGAGGGATAGAGGGATGGGGGATGGAGAGATGGATAGATGGAGGGATAGAGAGATTGAGGGATGGATAGATGGAGAGATGGAGGGATGGATAGATGGAGGGATGGAGGGATGGATACCTGGATGGATGGAGAGATGGAGGGATGGAGGGATGGAGGGATGGATACCTGGATGGATGGAGAGATGGAGGGATGGGTAGATGGAGGGATGGGTAGATGGAGGGATGGATAGATGGAGAGATGGAGGGATGGGTAGATGGAGGGATGGAGCTGGATGGATGGATGGAGAGATGGATGGATGGAGGATGGAGGGATAGATGGATGGGTAGATGGAGGGATGGAGGGATAGATGGAGGGATGGAGAGATGGAGGGATGGATAGATGGAGGGATGGAGGGATGGATAGATGGAGAGATGGAGGGATGGAGGGATGGGTAGATGGAGGGATGGCGAGCTGGATGGATGGATGGAGAGATGGATGGATGGAGAGATGGAGGGATGGAGAGATGGAGGGATGGGTAGATGGAGGGATGGAGGGATGGAGAGATGGAGGGATGGAGAGATGGAGGGATGGGTAGATGGAGAGATGGAGGGATGGAGAGATGGAGGGATGGAGAGCTGGAGGGATGGAGGGAAGGAGGCTTCTATTCATAGGACAGGAAGATTAAAAAAAGAACAAAAATAATAAAGGAAGGATGTTCTTCAGTCTGATAGTGGTCCTTCAGTCTGATAGTGGTCCTTCAGTCTGATAGTGGTCCTTCAGTCTGATAGTGGTCCTTCAGTCTGATAGTGGTCTTTCAGTCTGATAGTGGTCCTTCAGTCTGATAGTGGTATTTCAGTCTGATAGTGGTCCTTCAGTCTGATAGTGGTATTTCAGTCTGATAGTGGTCCTTCAGTCTGATAGTGGTCAGTCTGATAGTGGTCAGTCTGATAGTGGTACTTCAGTCTG
The DNA here is from genome assembly GCF_034236695.1 of Oncorhynchus nerka. NCBI lineage: Eukaryota > Metazoa > Chordata > Actinopteri > Salmoniformes > Salmonidae > Oncorhynchus > Oncorhynchus nerka. The sequence continues at coordinate 9,373,966 of NC_088412.1, read as the reverse complement.
ATAGTGGTCCTTCAGTCTGATCGTGGTCAGTCTGATAGTGGTCTTCAGTCTGATAGTGGTCTTTCAGTCTGATAGTGGTCCTTCAGTCTGATAGTGGTTCTTCAGTCTCATAGTGGTTCTTCAGTCGTCTGATAGTGGTCAGTCTGATAGTGGTCCTTCAATCTGATAGTGGTCAGTCTGATAGTGGTCCTTCAGTCTGATATTGGTCCTTCAGTCTGATAGTGGTCCTTCAGTCTGATATTGGTCCTTCAGTCTGATAGTGGTCAGTCTGATAGTGGTCATTCTGATAGTGGTCCTTCAGTCTGATAGTAGTCCTTCAGTCTGATAGTGGTCAGTCTGATAGTGGTCCTTCAGTCTGATAGTGGTCAGTGTGATAGTGGTCCTTCAGTCTGATAGTGGTGCTTCAGTCTGAAAGTGGTCAGTCTGATAGTGGTCCTTCAGTCTGAAAGTGGTCAGTCTGATATCGGTCCTTCAGTCTGATAGTGGTCAGTGTGATAGTGGTCCTTCAGTCTGATAGTGGTCCTTCAGTCTGATAGTGGTCAGTCTGATAGTGGTCCTTCAGTCTGATAGTGGTCCTTCAGTCTGATAGTGGTCCTTCAGTCTGACAGTGGTCCTTCAGTCTGACAGTGGTCCTTCACCTCTGCTACATCCTCCTTTTCCTTCTCTATTTGGTGTGATTTGATTTGATGATGGCATCACGTGAGTTTCCTTTCTTCTGTTATTTGTCTTTATATGTGAACAACCCTACATCTCTCCCCCCACATTTCCCCAGGTATGTTTCTTGTTTGCTCTAAAGCTCAAGTATGACGGAGCTTCCTCCCCAAAAACAGCATAATGAATGAAGGTACACAGATGTTATGTTGCGTTTTTTAAAGTGTGCGTATTTTCAAATTGCATGATCTGTGTAACTGTGTACACAGATGTTTTTTATTTATTTATTTTACCAGGCAAGTCAGTTAAGAACACATTCTTATTTTCAATGACGGCCTGGGAACAGTGGGTTAACTGCCTGTTCAGGGGCAAAACGACAGATTTGTACCTTGTCAGCTCGGGGGTTTGAACTCGCAACCTTTCGGTTACTAGTCCAACGCTCTAACCACTAGGCTACCCTGCCGCCCCAGATATAATGCTTCCACTTACAGGAATGCTTTAGTGATATGGTATACCAATCATGTGACCTCTGTGATGATCTTGAATTAACATCAAAAGTCTAGAAATAATGCTGATGCACAACAAGAAGCAGAAAAGGCAGCTTTGTTAGCAGTGGAGATGTGTCTTGTGGACCTTTCTCGTGTTATTGATGTGTATACACCTATTGGTTTATTTGAATGCTGATATGCATAATTAATGACAAGGTCTCCCTCGGGAAAGAAGTGTTCTGACCTCAATGGAAGGTTAAACAAACGTGTGTGATATAGGACCAAACCAACCAATCAGCAGGCAGCAGCCCACAGTCTTACCTCCACCAGACCTTGTAGTATGCGGACACAGATGACGCAGCGATAGTCCACGCGGGCAGCGGAGGGGATGAGCATGTTGAGGATGGACGTGAGGAAGATGGCCAGCCCGAACACTCTGCGAACAAAGAGAAACAACGGACATACTATTTGTAAATCAGCCAATCCCAATCCCATACATTAGCTGGCCCTAGCATATCAATTGAATGAATACTGTGCTGTAAACCAAAGTGGACATAAAATACTGTACATGGACCGACATGGAATTATGTTCAACAAAATGGTTTCGTTATTATCATATTTCATGTACAGCTAAAATAATAATATTTTCTCTCTATGTGTTCTAACTATCATGCTGGACATTTAAAACATAAAATAATCAAGATATGAGAAAAGGAAGAACAAAAAATCCTGTCACATACGCAAAATAAAATGTGTTAATTTCAGCTGAAGCTTCGTTTTGGGGGTGGAATGACAAGGTGAGGACAGTCTGTCACAGCAGAAGGTGCTCAGATGGGACAGACTAGAGACGGTCCCTGCTGAATTACACTAAACCATTAGAATATTTATCATCTCAATCCTGTCTCAATGTGGATAGGAATATAATAAAATGCATGTATATTTTAGTCATTTAACAGACGCTCTTCTCCAGGGCGATTTATAGAACAGAATATCGCCTATTTCCACAGACATTATTTTGCATGGTTGTGTATATAGCCTATAATATTGTCTAATGAAATGTGAACATTTTATTTTAAAGCAACAATTGGGAAATAAAACTGATAGGCCTATTTGTTCATTTTTATCTCGTCCTATCTGTGAACACTTGAGCGCACATAACATGTCTGGCATTACTACTGCCCGTTGCCATGCCTCCCACCGAGTAAAAAAAAAAAGATTCGACACGGTAGTCCCGCGGGAGCTCATTATCACGAGGAGGCACGAGGAGGCACGCCTCGCAGCCGGTAATAGAATCCCCAATATCTGACGCGAGGTCAGAGTCCTCCTCCGTGATACCAGCTAAATCCACCCGTCTGACACACATCTGGCTTTAACAAGTGTCTGCTTTAAACTGAAACGGTGTTACTCTGGTTATACATCTCACAGGTAGATGTCAACGGAAAAAGTACTAGAACAGAACAGAACAAAACTGTGGTGAAGTTTCACCGCAGTTAGAATAGAACAGAAAGTATATAGAATAGAATAGAACGTATATAGAATAGAACAGAAAGTATATAGAATAGAATAGAACGTATATAGAATAGAACAGAACGTATATAGAATAGAACAGAACGTATATAGAATAGAACAGAACGTATATAGAATAGAACAGAACGTATATAGAGCGTCTGCTAAATGACTTAAATGTAATGTAAATGTATATAGAATAGAACGTATATAGAATAGAACAGAACGTACATAGAATAGAACGTATATAGAATAGAACGTATATAGAATAGAACAAGAACGTATATAGAATAGAATAGAACGTATATAGAATAGAACAGAAAGTATATAGAATAGAACAGAACGTATATAGAATAGAACAGAACGCATATAGAATAGAACAGAACGTATATAGAATAGAACAGAACGTATATAGAATAGAACAGAACGTATATAAAATAGAACAGAACGTATATAGAATAGAACAGAAAGTATATAGAATAGAACAGAAAGGAATATAATATAATATATTAACTGTATTAGGCCTAATTGATTTTTTCCCAAAAGAAACTTCATGTTATACTATTTCATATGTTTTTCTGACGACATTTACCTGTTTGCTGCTAGTCGTGAGCATATCCACCCTCCGGGTATTTGTGTGACGATGTAACCCCAGAAGAATGAACCGTGGATCATCCCCACCGTCTCTGGATCCCAGTTGAACTTCGCTTTCTTCCCAAAACGAAACAATAACACACAGAAACACCAGATGAGGATTTGAACTTGCAACAGTTACTAGCCCAACGCTCTAACCACTAGGCTACCATGCAACCCCAAAATGTGCATAACAATGTCCTGATTGTTCTCTATTTTTTTCATAAACATTATCAAGTAAAATTGTGTGAACGGTATAGAGTAATACTGTTATACAGGCTTTGGATTCTTAAAGGGACATTCCAACAAGAAATGTTGCTTAGGCCAACATAAAGGGATGGGGAAAATGATCAAAGTTGGAATTCCAACTCTTTTAATTCGCTAATTTAAGTTTGCAGACTTTATGCCTATGATAAAAGTCGTGATGACTGCAGGGTTTATGTGGGCTATGGTGTCTGTTTGTTGGATGACTCATTCAATTGAAATCGTGCCTTTGCTATCTCAGATGCAGAAGAAGAGGGGGCGGGGACTGGGTCATATCGTTCCCATTCCTATTGGCAACCAATTCACTGCCTATATAGTGCACTGCTTTTGACCAAGTCCCATAGGGAGTAGTGCTCCATTTGAGGGCCCCTAGGGTTCTGGTAAAAACCAGTTCACTGTGTATGGAATAGGGTGTCATTTGGGACTTTAAAAATATGATAGGCACCTCTGTGATGATGATCTTGCCATCCTTGTGTATGGTACTGTTATTGACCATGCCCACGATAGCCACGCCCAGGTTACACCGGATGCCGAAGGAGATGCAGAATCCGAGGCCGCTCATGATGGCGATGATGTAACGGCGCGGGAGGCCGAAGCACGTGCAGTCACATAAAGGCGGTTTCTTCTCCTGCTGCTCCGAGGGCCGGCCGTCCTCCGTTAACTCGATCACCTCACCTGTCTTCTGACGTTTCTCCACCACCCTTTTAGACCAAACAGGAACCCGTAGGACTATTAATAACATCCTGTATTTCCGTAAAAAAATCTGGCTATTCTTGTAATTATCAGGCTTATTTAAAAGTTATATGGCAAACACATTGGCTTTTAAATTGAATAGGCCTTAAAGCTAAGCTAATTAACACCAGATAGATGGCTACGGCGAGAAAGTGGAGTCATTTCGTTGTATTATAAGGTAAAGAATAATGATATATCCACTTATTTTGAATGTTTTGAAGGACATTTTTGAAGATCATTCGGATTGGTGTGAAAAAAAGTGTTTATTCTCTAAATTAGACTGAATCACCATCTGTTTGTCTATTTTATTATTATTTTTTTTAAATCAATTTTTTACTCGTTCTTCAAATATTGAAACATAATTTAAAATAGCATGGAAATGTATAGTCATTTTATTCTGAAGGGCAAATCAAGAGTTTAGAGTGCTGATGTTATTTGTGAAACTATGACATTTAACCGTTCCATGTTCCGTTCAGTGTTTTAAATTCCACCTGTTCTAAAAAACGACAGCTTGGCTAAATGAATGCAATAAAAGGACCTTCGTACCGCATTGCAGCAGTACACAGACAGCACGGAACTTACATGTATGCTACATATAGACTGTCTGTGTCGGTATACTGAGAGCTCAATAAGATAACCAATAAGATAAGATCGAGTTTTGCATTTTATTAGATTAAAATGTAAGATGTATCATAACAAATGATGGGCTACTAAATTCGATAGATGTGATAAGATAAGATTGCATAGAAAAACCAAGAGTCTTCTGCCAACATTGTATTGTGGATTGTATCACGACATTACTATTCAGTGGAATGGTTAACATCTCCAACCACAGGGAATAGAAACACTATAATGAATAAACCATGTAAGAAAAAAAATAGCTGTTTCAAAAATAGATTGCTAATAAAACGCAATGTAAAACATTTTTATTAGCTCTTCCCATTGAATATGTGTTTTACCATTTTTGTTTCGATCAATCATCAATCTTTATAGTGAAAAGCACATTATTTTCAGTCACGAAAAACGAAATTAATTAGCCTAAATAATGCTTTTGGAAAGTCACGTGTTTCAAGCCTGACAATTTAGAATGATCGTGTTTTTCTATCATTTTAAAATTATTCGATCAAAAACCTGAATTTAGAAAAAACAAGAAATGTGATCACCATGGTAGCCTATATATATCGAGTATTTTCCTTTAAAAATCCATTCCTTGATTTTCCAATGCAGTGTCGCATTTTACACGACCACAAAGAAAGCCAGTTGATATTTAACAGATCGATCTTGGTTAATACTGATGAATATATAATGTAACAGATATCCCCGACCCCTTGTGTCACGACGCGTTCTGATGCATTAATTATTTAAAACACAACCCTCACTCTCCCGGGAAATAACTGATCCTTAAATATTCGACCACTCTGATATTATTGTGCATTTCCACTTCCTGTCTTGTTGATAATTAATCTAAAAATATGTGGCGTTTTTTCTCTTTTGAATTTAGTCCAGAATCACAGCAACCAATTTGCAAGTGAGATTTATTTTCTCATGGGGTTTTGGTGCAAGTGAGATTTTATTTCTCATGGGGTTTGGGTGTTAGTGAGATTTTTTCTTCTCATTGCCTGGATGAGACAGGAAGCAATTCACACCTGCATTACATATGGATATACATTTAACATTTAAATTCACTATTTACGCTTTTTAAAATATTTATTTTTACCGTAATCGGAGGTGAAAAGCAGACAGAGGGAAGGGGGAAGGGTTCGAGCTACTTATTTTACCTGTACAGATGGCCGAAGGTCTTTCCAGCCAATTTCTTCAGCCCTTCTTTACTGGGCGGGAAAGCCCGATGCTTAACGGGTTCGGGTTCGGGTTCCATGATTCCAAATTCTTCTTGATTTCTGCTCGATTTCTTTTATATTACGATAAATAATTCAAATATGGAATATTGCTAAACATATTCGGTAAAATGTGAATCCGAATTTATGTGCCTCGAGGTTTAGACATCCAATGCCAGGTGTATTGAATGAGCTGAGAAAAAAAACGATTATATTGCAGAATTATGCGACCAATCTGATATGGTATGGGTTCACAGTCACAAAACAGTCTGATAAATCTTCCTTTGCCTTATGAAATGTACATCCATTCAGTGCCATCTTGTAGGCTACAGATCCCAGTCAATTGCTAAAATAAAAAATATAAAAATCACCCTCTTGATAACGTTTGAAATGTGTCCACGATATGATAAGATTATGAGAGAAACAACGTCAATGATTATGCGGAAAAGTCTAAATTGTATGGCTATTTTCCAGTGGAAGAAGCTCCACTCTCCCTTATCTTTCGTGACGACCTACAGTGAGGCAGGTAGCGGTTAGGAGAACGTTCAGCACCACGGAGAGCGAACGGCTGCGCGCGCCCAGTCAGCTGTGTCGTGTACCTGTCGACAGCTCCGCTCCGTGGCGCGCGATACACAACACATGCGCACACTCTTCTCTCTTTACCAGGGGTGTGTTCATATTGGCAAGGTTGATTTACATTCAGTGTACACACTTCGTGACTAAAACATGATAATTGTTGACTGACTGGTTGCATCACTGCCTGTTATGGCAACTGCTCGGCCTCCGACCGCAAGGCACTACAGATGGTAGTGCGTACGACCCAGTACATCACCGGGGCCAAGCTTACTGCCATCCAGGAACTCTATACCAGGCGGTGTTAGAGGAAGGCCCTGAAAATGGTCAAAGACTCCAGGAGCCACCCTAGTCATAGACTGTACGTCAAGCAGTACCGGAGCGCCAAGTCTAGATCCAAGAGGCTTCTAAAACAGCTTCTACCCCCAAGCCATAAGACTCCTGAACAGCTATTCAAATGGCTACCCAGACTATTTGCATTGACCCCCCCCCCATTTAGCTGATGCTACTCTCTGTTGTTATCATCTATGCATAGTCACTTTAATAACTCTACCTACATGTACATATTACCTCAATTACCTCGACACCGGTGCCCCCCAGCGCATTGACTCTGTACCGGTACCACCTGCATATAGCTCTGCCATTGTTATGCTACTGCTGCTTTTTAATGATTTGTTATTGTTATCTCTTAATTATTTAAAAATAATTATCTCTTATTTTCTTAAAACTGCATTGTTGGTTAAGGGCTTGTAAGTAAACATTGTTGTATTCTGCGCATGTGACAAATACAATTACATTTGATTTGAAATCAAAAACTTCGACACTAGTCAACTTTTTTAATGCCTTTCTTTCTCTCCATCTCTGGCGGTTAACAGTTATATTTCAATGGGCCCTTCCAGGGCTCTAGGGGCCTCTAGGGGGTACTATGGTAACCAGATTACGATATGAATCAAGTCCTATCGGGTAGGGATCATCAACTAGATTCAGCCGCGGGACGATTTTTCCTTGAGCGGATGGTCAGGTGGCCGGAAACATGTACAAATAATACTTCAAATTGACCACAAGAAGCCCAAACAGATATCATATTTTACTAAAACACAAACATTTCAAACCCTGCTTACATTTGCATACGATCATATAAACTCAGCAAAAAAAAGAAACATCCTCTCATTGTCAACTGCGTTAATTTTCAGCAAACTTAACATGTGTAAATATTTGTATGAACATAACAAGATTCAACAACTGAGACATAAACTGAACAAGTTTCACAGACATGTGACTAACAGAAATGGAATAATGTGTCCCTGATCAAAGGGTGGGGGTGGGGGGGGGGTCAAAATCAAAAGTAACAGTCAGTATCTTGTGTGGCCACCAGCTGCATTAAGTACTGCAGTGCATCTCCTCCTCATGGACTGCACCAGATTTGCCAGTTATTTTTGTGAGATGTTACCCCACTCTTCCACCAAGGGACCTGCAGGTTCCCAGACATTTCTGGGGGGAATGGCCCTAGCCCTCCCCCTCCGATCCAACAGGTCCCAGACATGCTCAATGGGATTGAGATCCGGGCTCTTCGCTGGCCATGGCAGAACACTGACATTGCTGTCTTGCAGGAAATCACACACAGAACGAGCAGTATGGCTGGTGGCATTGTCATGCTGGAGGGTCACATCAGGATGAGCCTGCAGGAAGGGTACCACATGAAGGAGGAAAATGTCTCCCTGTAACGCACAGCGTTGAGATTGCATGCAATGACAACAAGCTCAGTCCACCGACCCTCCACCTGCAAATTGATCCCGCTCCAGAGTACAGGCCTCGGTGTAACGCTCATTCCTTCAACGATAAACGCAAATCCGACCATCACCCCTGGTGAGACAAAACCGCGACTTGTCAGTGAAGAGCACCTTTTGCCAGTCCTGTCTGGTCAGCGACGGTGGGTTTGTGCCCATAGGCAGCGTTGTTGCCGGTGATGTCTGGTGAGGACCTGCCTTACAACAGGCCTACAAGCCCTCAGTCCAGCCTCTCTCAGCTTTTTGCGGACAGTCTGAGCACTGATTGTGCGTTCCTGGTGTAACTCAGGCAGTTGTTGTTGTCATCCTGTACCTGTCCCGCAGGTGTGATGTTCGGATGTACCGATCCTGTGCAGGTTTTTTTTTACATGTGGTCTGCCACTGCGAGGACGATCAGCTGTCCGTCCTGTCTCTCTGTAGAGCTGTCTTAGGCGTCTCACAGTATGGCCATTGCAATTTATTGCCCTGGACACATCTGCAGTCCTCATGCCTCCTTGCAGCATGCCCAAGGCACGTTCACACAAATTAGCAGGGACCCTGGGCATCTTTATTTTGGTGTTTTTCAGAGTCAGTAGGAAGGCCTCTTTAGTGTTCTAAGTTTTCATAACTGTGACCTTAATTGCCTACTGTTAGTGTCTTAACGACCATTCCACAGGTGCATGTTCATTAATTGTTTATGGTTCATTGAACAAGCACGGGAAACAGTGTTTAAACCCTTTACAATGAAGATCTGTGAAGTTATTTTGATTTTTACGAATTATCTTTGAAAGACAGGGTCCGGAAAAAGGGACGTTGCTTTTTTTGCTGAGTTTATATATCCAGTACTCTATATCCAGTACTATATATCCAGTACTACTATATCCAGTACTATATATCCAGTACTCTATATCCAGTACTATATATCCAGCACTACTATATCCAGTACTACTATATCCAGTACTATATATCCAGTACTCTATATCCAGTACTCTATATCCAGTACTATATATCCAGTACTATATATCCAGTACTCTATATCCAGTACTATATATCCAGTACTATATAACCAGTACTATATCCAGTACTATCTATCCAGTACTATATATCCAGTACTATATCCAGTACTATATCCAGTACTACTATATATCCAGTACTATATATTTATATCATGCCTGATCATATTTTGGAACAGATTTCCAAAATTAAAACCACTTGGAGCTGATTTGCTGCTGTTTTTACAGTCTTTTATATTTTCTTAGCTCAAAATGCAAATTTAAATATTGCCTTTGGAAATCACATGGATGATGAACTAGCTATCTACTATTCTACTGTATCTTAACCCTGTCGGAGTTAGAAGCAGTTGTACAAGCATTTCGCTACACCCGCAATGACATCTGCTAACCACGTGTATGTGACCAATAACATTTTATTTTTTGATTTGATTTAATTTTACTAGGGAAATGTAATCACTGGTGATGCAAATAAAAGTGTAATACTTATAGTAGCCATACAGTGGCAGTGTTGTGTTGGAAAAGTATACAGCTGCTTTTAATGTATTTATTTGATTTTTATTTAACCTTTATTTAACTTGGCAAGTCAGTTAAGAACAAATTCTTATTTACAATGACGGCCTAAGTTCTACGTTCTACCAAAAGGCAGAGGGAATCCTGCGCGGACGTGGGCCTGGGATTAAAAATAAATAAATAAATATAGGACAAAAACACACATCACGATAAGAGAGACAACACTACCTAAAGAGAGACCTAAGACAACAACAAAGCAAATCAGCAACACATGACAACACAGCATGGTAGCAACACAACATGACAACACAACATGGTAGCAACACAACATGACAACAACATGGTAGCAACACAACATGGTAGCAACACAACATGGTAGCAACACAACATGGTAGCAACACAACATGACAACACAGCATGGTAGCAACACAACATGACAACACAACATGGTAGCAACACAACATGACAACACAACATGGTAGCAACACAACATGACAACAACATGATAGCAACAACAACATGACAACAACATGGTAGCAACACAACATGACAACAACATGGTAGCAACACAACATGACAACAACATGGTAGCAACACAACATGACAACAGCATGGTAGCAACACAACATGACAACAACATGGTAGCAGCACAACATGACAACAACATGGTAGCAACACAACATGACAACAACATGGTAGCAACACAACATGACAACAGCATGGTAGCAACACAACATGACAACAACATGGTAGCAGCACAACATGACAACAACATGGTAGCAACACAACATGACAACAACATGGTAGCAACAACAACATGACAACAACATGGTAGCAACACAACATGACAACAACATGATAGCAACACAACATGACAACAACATGGTAGCAACAACAACATGACAACAACATGGTAGCAACACAACATGACAACAGCATGGTAGCAACAACAACATGACAACAACATGGTAGCAACACAACATGGTAGCAGCACAAAACATGATACAAACATTATTGGGAACAGACAACAGCACAAAGGGCAAGAAGGTAGAGACAACAATACATCACGCATAGAAGCAACAACTGTCAGTAAGAGTGTCCATGATTGAGTCTTTGAATGAAGAGACTGAGATAAAACTGTCCAGTTTGAGTGTTTGTTGCAGCTCGTTCCAGTCGCTAGCTGCAGCGAACTGAAAAGAGGAGCGACCCAGGGATGTGTGTGCTTTCGGGACCTTTAACAGAATGTGACTGGCAGAACGGGTGTTGTATGTGGAGGATGAGGGCTGCAGTAGATATCTCAGATAGGGGGGAGTGAGGCCTAAGAGGGTTTTATAAATAAGCATCAACCATTGGGTCTTGCGACGGATATACAGAGATGACCAGTTTACAGAGGAGTATAGAGTGCAGTGATGTGTCCTATAAGGAGCATTGGTGGCAAATCTGATGGCTGAATGGTAAAGAACATCTAGCACCCTTACCTGCCGATCTATAAATGATGTCTCCGTAATCTAGCATGGGTAGGATGGTCATCTGAATCAGGGTTAGTTTGCCAGCTGGGGTGAAAGAGGAGCAATTACGATAGAGGAAACCAAGTCTAGATTTAACTTTAGCCTGCAGCTTTGATATGTGCTGAGAGAAAGACAGTGTACCGTCTAGCCATACTTCCAAGTACTTGTGTGAGGTGACAACCTCAAGCTCTCCCCAGAAAGGAGAGACAGGTTAAAAATGTTGGAGAGGCTTGGCGATGATAGGGGCTGCAACCTTAAAGAAGGGTCTAAACCATCTGACCAGATATTTTTGGGGGGTCAAGTTTAAGGAGCTCCTTTAGCCCCTCGGTCTCAGTTACTGCCTGCAGGGAGAAACTTTGTAGTGGGGCAGGGGAAAAGAGGGAGGAGCATCGGGGATAGCCACATTAGAATGGGTGGGGGATAAGGAAATGTTGGACGGGCAAGGATGCATGGCTGAGTCAAATATGAATCCTGACTTAATGTGGTGATTAAAGAGCTCAGCCATGTGTTTCTTGTCAGTAACAACCACATCATGAACATTAAGGGACATGGGCAGCTGTGAGGAGGAGGGTTCATTCTCCAGGTCTTTAACTGTTTTCCAGGACTTCTTGGGGTTAGACCCACAGAGAGAGAACTGCTCCTTAAAGTAACTAACTTTGGCCTTCCGGATAGCCTGAGTGCACTTATTTCTCATTTGCCTGAACGAGAGCCAGTCAACCTTAGTATGCGTGAGAGGCTTTTGCCAAATGCAATTCTTAAGGTGGAGTAACTCTGCAAGATCACGGTCGAACCAGGGGCTGAACCTGTTTTTAACTCTCACTTTCTTTATGGGGGCGTGTTTGTTAACAATACCACTGAATACATATACAGTACCAGTCAAAAGTTTGGACACACCTAGGCATTGAAGTTTTTTTTCTTTATTTGTACTATTTTCTACATTGTAGAATAATAGTGAAGACATCAAAACTATGAAATAACACATATGGAATCATGTAGTAACCAAAAAAGTGTTAAACAAATCAAAATATATTTTATATATTTGCCTTGATGATATCTTTGCACAGTCTTGACATTCTCTCAACCAGCTTCACCTGGAATGCTTTTCCAACAGTCTTGAAGGAGTTCCCACATATGATGAGCACTTGTTGGCTGCTTTTCCTTCACTCTGCGGTCCAACTCATCCCAAACCATCTGAATTGGTTGAGGTCAGGTGATTGTGGAGGCCAGGTCATCTGATGCAGCACTCTCCTTCTTGGTCAAATAGCCTTTACACAGCCTGGAGGTGTGTTTTGCATCATTGTCGTGTTGAAAAACAAATGATAGTCCCACTAAGCACAAACCAGATGGGATGGCGTATTGCTGCAGAATGCTGTGGTAGCCATGCTGGTTGAGTGTGCCTTGAATTCTAAATAAATCACAGACAGTGTCACCAGCAATTCACCCCCACACCATCACCTCCTCCATGCTTCACGTGGGAGCCACACATGTGGAGATCATCAGTTCACCTACTCTACGTCTCACAAAGACACAGTGATTGCAAACAAAAATCTCAAATTTGGACTCATCAGACCAAAGGACACATTTCCACCGGTCTAATGTCCATTGCTCGTGTTTCTTGGCCCAAGCAAGTCTCTTCTTATTATTGGTGTCCTTTAGTAGTGGTTTCTTTGCAGCAATTCAACCAATAAGGCCTGATTCACGCAGTCTCCTCTGAACATTTGATATTGAGATGTGTCTGTTACTTGAACTCTGTGAAGCATTTATTTGGGCTGCAATTTCTGAGGCTGGTAACTCTAATGAACTTATCCTCTGCAGCAGAGGTAACTCTGGGCCTTCCTTTCCTGTGGCGGTCCTCATGAGAGACAGTTTCATCATATGGTTTTTACACTTGAAGATACTTTCAAAGTTCTTGAAATGTTCCCTATTGACTGACCTTCATGTCTTAAAGTAATGGTGGACTGTTGTGTCTCTTTGCTTATTTGAGCTGTTCTTGTTATTATATGGACTTGGTCTTTTACCAAGTTATCTTCTTTATACCACACCAACCATGTCACAACACAACTGATTGGCTCAAACGCATTAAGGAAAGAAATTCCACAAATTAACTTATAACAAGGTACACCTGTTAATTGAAATACATTCCAGGTGACTACCTCATGAAGCTGGTTGAGAGAATGCCAAGAGTGTGCAAAGCTGTCATCAAAGCAAAAGGTGGCTACTTTGAAGAATCTCAAATATAAAATCTATTTAGATTTGTTTAACACTTTTTTGGGTTACTACATGATTCCATATGTGTTATTTCAGAGTTCTGATGTCTTCACTACTATTATTCTGGAATGAGTAAGTGTGTCCAAACTTTGACTGGTACTGTACATATTTTACAAATATGTGAGTACAGATCAAAGCCAGACAACTGTAGTGAAAATGTATTGAAAAATATGTACATCAGAAACAAAGTTTACACAAATATACTGATTGTATTCAACTGCACTGAGGGTCCTGAAAAGCAGAGGGAGCTTATGCCCAGTCCTATGAGCTGAGGAGAAAGACAACTAAAGCACAGACATGATCTCGCTCCAGGTCGTCTTTATTGCAGTCACGCTGTTCATCTCTAGAAAGACTTCTCCAGGCATTGTGACAGAGATCTGATAGTCTGTGCAGTCCAGCTGCAATAAAGACAAGCTAGACCACACTTCTCCAGGCATTGTGACAGAGATCTGATAGTCTGTGCAGTCCAGCTGCAATAAAGACAACCTAGACCACACTTCTCCAGGCATTGTGACAGAGATCTGATAGTCTGTGCAGTCCAGCTGCAATAAAGACAACCTAGACCACACCCACCTGCCAAGTATTTTCCAATCAAAGTCGGCCATTTGGAGAGGATGGATTTTTAAACAGTTGGATGGTAATTGACCATGTTTTCTTCTGTCGACATTCACTGTGGACTGACAGCAGTCAATCACAGGCCACGCCCAATGGTCCTCTGGTTCCTTTCCCTCTCAAACATCCCTGTTACTGACGTCACACGACTCTCCCCTGAGTGCTGTCAAGTCCAGGCCACGCCCAATGGTCCTCTGGTTCCTTTCCCTCTCAAACATCCCTGTTACTGACGTCACATGACTCTCCCCTGAAGTGCTGCCCGGAACTCTTTTCTAAACTGTTGTCCCAAAAATCTAGCTAAACAGGCGGTTTGACGCAGGTGTTCAGGCTACATAGACAGATCTCCAGGGAGAATGCCAGGTCTACGGGCTGCTAGGACACGGACGGCCTGGGTACACCATTGGCATCATGATGGCTGCGTTCCTGGTCATGTGGTACGACAGGTAGAACAGGGCGAAGATTATGAACATGACTGTTAAGACAAGGGTCAGACGGAGACGTCGCCCCCTGCTGTGGTGGAGGTGTTTCTGCGGGCGGCGGCTGCTGAGGTGGTGCTCTCTGACACTATGGGCGGCAGACACACCAAGAAATAGCATGAGTTGTCGCACATACAGTACCAACATTTTGGAGAGGTATTGTTTGACAGAATAGTAAACTTCTGTAAAAAAATTAATACATTTAGTCAGTCGCACACTCTATTCTTCCAATAATTTAAAAAGAGGGAAGTTCAGGATTTTACAACTTAATTGTACAACTTCAGGATTCTTCGCCCTGAAAGTCTTCTGGGTCAGGAGAAACTGTAATCCATGGTTCGGGTTAAACAGTCACCACAAACTTCAGCTGACTTTAGCCACCACTAGCTAACAATCACTGAAAGTGATGGTATTAGAACAACTGAATCATGGATAACAGACGGTCCTCTGGAGCTCAGTTGGTTGAGCGTAGCGCTTAGCAACACCAGGAAAATGGTTTCAATACCCAGGACCACCTGTACGCATTGACTAAGTTACATATACAGTTTCTCCAGAACCCCATAAAACTACTTTCCCGGGTGAGGAACTACCTAACATCAAGTTGTACAATCCCGTTTTAATGATTAAGGCCTTTTCTGCACAATGATTCTAAGACTCAAATCTTTTGGTAATTGTTTGGCAATTTATTCACTTTACAATTCAGGCATAATACAGTCCAACAGTGAAAACTATCGCGCATACATGAGCAGTGTATCACAATTAAAATGATAGAAAAAGCCAAACAAATTAAAAACACTCAATTTTTCGAAAATCAAGATCCAAAATCAATATTATTATATATATATATATATTTTTTAACAGATTTATGCAATAAAATACAGAAAAGGACGAAAACAGATATTCAAGAGGGAAAAACATAAGAAATTAATAAAAGAGATACTTTTAGGACACACAAAAGTCTATAGGTGATATTTTGAGGCACGAACAAAAGCATTAGCTTCATAGAGCCCACAGCATTGGAAAGAACATTTCATCAGTCAAATGTAGGCTATTGGTGTTTTACATGTCACTTGATATTGTAAACACATTTGTGTTTTATTTTCGTACCAAACATTCTATATTAGGATGTTCAGCCTGAGATTGAGGTATAGCCAGCTATAATAAAGAAAACAATTACTTCTTAAATTGATATTACCTTACATAGGTAGTACATTTATACCTTTGGAAACACATCCTCCATTCAATAAAACAACTTTTATTCACTGATTGTACATGCTTCAACCGATTTTCTTATTCTCCTTCTTTTTAGACTCTAGATTCAAGTCCAAACATATATAATTATGTGCGATTAAAAAGGGTGGGATCCATTTGAAATATATTTCATTGAATTATATCTCTGCAACATCTACAGTACAATAGGTTTGTTCCTTGTAGATAAACATTAAAGGGCTCGATTCAGTCTGTAGCACTGGAGATCTGTGGTATATAGTGCAACTGAAATGCGAAAGTAATTTGAGCCGAACATACAGTATGCAGCGTTCCCCGGGAATAATCTGTTTGTACTGTCTCGTCAACTGCATTCGAGTCACACAGCAGAAACAGATCAGCAATCAGCTAGTGTCATTTATTTAAGTGCTTTGTGCAACAACAACAAAAAAACTATAAAATAATGTTAATCTTTCTTTTTCATCACGAACATAAAACCAGAAAATATAACCAGTCATGATGAAAGGCTAAATGCTGTGTTTTGGATGGATGGAGAGTGAGAGAGACAGAGAGAGACAGAGAGTGATGTGTTTTGGATGGATGGAGAGTGAGAGAGACAGAGAGACAGAGAGTGATGTGTTTTGGATGGATGGAGAAAGAGAGTGAGAGAGACAGAGAGTGATGTGTTTTGGATGGATAGAGTGAGAGAGACAGACAGAGAGAGCGAGAGAGAGAGAGAGAGCAATGTGTTTTGGATGGAAGGAGAGAGCGAGAGAGGTATGGTGGTATGAGGGACATGACTAGCCCCAGTAGGTGAGGACAAGCTAAGCTTTCATTAGTGAGTGTGTAAACAAAGGCACAATAAAAAGGGATTGATCTCCTCTCTTTCATCTATCTATCTATCTATCTATCTCACTCATCTTTAAAGAACAGAACACACACAGTCAACAGTAAACACCAGCTGCTACTGCCCACTCTCCTCTCCTGCCCAAATCCTGACTTCTGAAATAAGGAAATGATTGCTGAGGCCAAGTATCAGATGATATGTGAAAAAAGTAATACTTTTCCCATATCGTCTGATACTTGGACCTTGGACAGAAGCTAAGTTGGCAAGTTGCAGAAGATTAGTAAATACGTTTAAACGTTCAACTGACATTACTTCAAAATTTAACTAACTGTAGCCTCTTTACTCATTTAACAATGAATTTGTAAAAAATATTAAGGCATTTTGTTTTTGGTTGCTAATAGTATCAAAATGAACACAGTGATTGCATTTGGTGTGATAGGCTGAGAGCTAGCTAAAGTTGCCTGGCGTTAACACAATGTTTGTACAGCATTGTGATTGTGAATGACCAGCAAAGTCTCATCACTTCTTCAGAGTACAATCATTTAATAGATAGTAAACTTATAAGGGAGAGGAGATATGAATATGAAATGGACATAACGATTTACAGGGAATGTTACTTTTTAAAGAAATGAGTTACGTTATAACGTTACTTGCATTAAAAGAACGGAAAGTAACATTTGCGTTTCCAAAAACAACCCTCTGAAGAGAACGAGTACGTGTTGGTCATTCCTTCTTATGCCCAGTAGAGGGCGCACACCACCTTTGAATGGCTTGCAGAGCCTAATGTCCGTAGCCCAACTCAAGTAATATTGACAAGACGCAATATCTCATTTACAATTACACATCAGTAAATACCTATATAAAACCAACTGGTCTCAGTAAAAGGTCAGCTCAGGCTACCAATCTGTTATTACACACAGAAACTAACTGGATTTTTATTAAACTATACGATCCCATTGTGTAATTCTAGTGCCATTTCCTGTATAAATGATGGTGAAGCCGGAGCAGGATAAATGTCCACTCTTATCTACTGAGCCTAACTTGATCACCTTGCTACGCGGTTTGTTTTTATTACACGACAATAAATTAGAAATATCCTGGAGGCGTGTGAATCCCGCAAAGCGCCTTCAGTCAAGATTCGAGGGGTAACATCTGTCATTTTCTTCTACTAGTTCAAACGAATGTAAATACTTCCACAATAAAGGCTGTTGTCTTTGCCATCTCGCTAGCTAACTACCAGCTAACAAAGAAAAGGAGAAATAATATTGTAAAATTACTTATTTGAAAAAGTAACTAAGTAACGGACTACTTACGTTTAAAAAACGAACGCGTTAGTTTACTCGTTACCACAAGAAAATGATTCTGAGCATTATTTTGTAACGCTTTACCGCCCCAACACCGTTGCAATGCAAGCAGTCATGTTTCGCAGCTCCCTGCTTCCCTCTTGTTGTCAGTCAGGACTCTATTGCTGTAGTCTGCATCTAGTAGGCTGCATTTACACAGGCAACATAATTCTGATCTTTTTTTCTTCCACTAATTGGCCTTTTGACCAATTAGATCAGTTCTGAAAAAAAATCTTACGTGATAAGATCTGATGTGATTGGTCAAAACACCAATTAGTGTAAAAAAAAAAAAAAAAGATCAGAATTGAGCTGCCTGTGTAAACGTAGCCTTAGTATGTTAGCGTGAATGGTTGTTGATTGAAGATGAGATCTGAAATCCCATAGACCACACATGGACAGATCTGGCACTGCTTTAAACATGTCACACTAAATGTAGTATTGTCTTGTATTTAATGATGATGATGATGATGAATGTGATTTATACAGCACCTTTCTACCAACAGAGGTAATCAAAGCGCTATTTCTGTGAGGTTTTCCCTCTATACCCCACCAGCAGACAGAGCCCTGACAGATCTCCCACCGTTCAGGGTAGTTTATAGAGAATCTCCTTAAGACCAGCCCAGGCCCCAGCCCAATCTGAACAGGGTCTTGTTCATGAGGCACCAAACGGAACAAAACAGACTCAAAACTGGGAAATGTCCTATCTCGGACATGTCCGATAACAAAAACGCCAATTATAAATTTCCCGTCGAAAAACGTTTTAAAAAGTTTTCCGTCGTGTGCCCTAATGAACACGAGCCAAAATCAAACGAGTGGGCGGAGGGCGAGGACGGGTGCTAGAGACACTCGGAGAGCACTTGGCGCCGGGTTATGTCGGGGTGGTCCACGGGGTTGGAGGAGCAGTCATCGTTCCTGTGGCTTAGCTGGATCTTCAGATTCTCCACCTGAGGTTAGAGAAACAAAGACCCAGATAAACACTGGATGAATGAATCTGTTTTAAATGATGTGCTTTAAATGATGTGTTTTGAATGATGTGTTTGGAATTATGTGTTTGGAATGAAGGGTTTTAAATGTGTGTGTTCTGAATGTGTGTGTTCTGAATGTGTGTGTTTGTATTATATCGGCTACCTGGTTAAATAAATGAAATGAAATAAATACAGGTGTTATTAAGTGCATGTTTTCATGAGGATAAATACCTCGTAGTTATGCAGGTACTCCTGGATGAGGTAGCGTTCCCGTTTGACCCTGGCCTTCACCTCCGCGGGAACGTCAGGAATCATCCATGCCACAAAGAACTTCACCATGAACACCACGTGCTGAGAGACGAGAGAAGACCCATCAACCAATCAAATAACTAGGAAGTGAATAGATGGAACCCAAACGTAACCCCTGACCTCACACTCGAAATACAGTAACAAGCCAAATGTAACCTCTGACCTCACATTGGAAATACAGTAACAACCCAAACGTAACCCCTGACCTCACACTGTAAATACAGTAACAACCCAAACGTAACCTCTGACCTCACACTGGAAATACAGTAACAAGCCAAACGTAACCTCTGACCTCACACTGGAAACACAGTAACAACCCAAACGTAACCTCTGACCTCACACTGGAAATACAGTAGCAACCCAAACGTAACTTATGCACCTAGAATATCGCTTTTTTGGAGGGGATAGATATATGTGGAGTCTCTATGGATTTAAATGCTGTAGGGAATCTTAACTGTTCTTATTTAGTGACTGACTACTATGTAAAAATAAAGATCTGTTTTCTATTCACAGATGTAATCTTTTAGCACAGATACTGCAGACAGCTGGTCATGATTTGGGGACAGATACTGTAGACAGCTGGTCATATTTGGGGACAGATACTGTAGACAGCTGGTCATGATTTGGGGACAGATACTGTAGACAGCTGGTCATGATTTGGGGACAGATACTGCAGACAGCTGGTCACGATTTGGGGACAGATACTGTAGACAGCTGGTCATGATTTGGGGACAGATACTGTAGACAGCTGGTCATGATTTGGGGACAGATACTGCAGACAGCTGGTCATGATTTGGGGACAGATACTGTAGACAGCTGGTCATGATTTGGGGACAGATACTGTAGACAGCTGGTCATGATTTGGGGACAGATACTGTAGACAGCTGGTCATGTTTGGGGACAGATACTGTAGACAGCTGGTCATGATTTGGGGACAGATACTGTAGACAGCTGGTCATGATTTGGGTACAGATACTGCAGACAGCTGGTCATGATTTGGGGACAGATACTGTAGACCACAGAAGGAATCTAAGCATTCCTATTTAGTGACTGACTACTAAGTGAAAAGTATGAGCAGAGCTGGTTGAAATGACCGGTGGTTCTCCCGATTGACGCATCGCAGTGTTGCGGCGGCACAACAGCCTGTGGTTCGATCCCAGGCTGTGTCACAACCGGCCGTGACCGGAAGTCCCATATGGAGGGAGGGCACACAATTGGCCCAGTGTCATCCGGATTAGGGGCGGGTTTGGCTGGGGGGACTTTACTTGGCTCATCGCGCTCTAGCGCCGCCTTGTGGCGGGCCGGGCACCTGTAGCCTGACTTCAATCGTCAGTTGAATGGTGTTTCCTCTGACACATTGGTGCGGCTGGCTTAAGCCGCTCCGGGTTATGTCTCTCCCGAGCCCGTTGGGGAGTTGCAGCGATGAGACAAGATCATAATCACGAATTTCAAAATAAATCAATACATAATCTATTATAGATTGGGCCTCATTCAAGTACGGTACTCATGAGTTTAAGAGTCAAATTTCCCGGGTTAGAGTTTCCACGCCCGTTCTATAGGTTCTGTTTCTATGGCTGGTTCCAGTAGGGTAGCTAGAGGAGTCCGTCCTACCTCCATGATAATGATGAAGGCCAGCTTGGCAGCCAGGATGTGCCAGAACTGCATGGTGTGAGTGTACTGCTTCTCATGGCCTGGAGGGTAGCGGTAGTCACGGTACCTAGAGGACAGGGAGACAGGAGTTGTTATAAACACACACATAGCACTTCTCATGGGCCGGTGGATATCGGTAGTTACGGTACCTATACAGAAAATACATACACATTAAAGATAGTCTCCCCGCTCCCCCAATACAATACTATTACTACTACTGCTACCACTATTACTACTACTGCTACTACTATTACTACTACTGCTACTAGTACTGCTACTACCACTATTACTACTACTGCTACTATTACTGCTACTACCACTATTACTACTACTGCTACTATTACTGCTACTACCACTATTACTACTACTGCTACTAGTACTGCTACTACCACTATTACTACTACTACTACTACTATTACTACTACTACTGCTACTAGTACTGCTACTACCACTATTACTACTACTGCTACTACTATTACTACTACTGCTACTACTACTACTACTACCACTATTACTACTACTGCTACTAGTACTGCTACTACCACTATTACTACTACTGCTACTAGTACTGCTACTACTACTATTACTACTACTACTACTACTATTACTACTACTGCTACTAGTACTGCTACTACTACTATTACTACTACTGCTACTAGTACTGCTACTACTACTATTACTACTACTACTACTACTATTACTACTACTGCTACTAGTACTGCTACTACCACTATTACTACTACTGCTACTACTATTACTACTACTGCTACTACTACTACTACTACTACCACTATTACTACTACTGCTACTAGTACTGCTACTACCACTATTACTACTACTGCTACTACTACTGCTACTACTACTACTACTACCACTATTACTACTACTGCTACTAGTACTGCTACTACCACTATTACTACTACTGCTACTACTATTACTACTACTGCTACTAGTACTGCTACTACTATTACTAATACTACTACTATTACTACTACTGCTACTACTATTACTACTACTGCTACTATTACTACTACTACTATTACTACTGCTACTACCACTATTACTACTACTGCTACTACTATTACTACTACTGCTACTATTACTACTACTACTATTACTACTGCTACTAGTACTACAAATATTACTACGACTGCAACTACTACTATTACTACTACTGCTACTAGTACTGCTACTACCACTATTACTACTACTGCTACTACTGCTACTACTACTGCTACTACCACTATTACTACTACTGCTACTACTATTACTACTACTGCTACTACTACTGCTACTACCACTATTACTACTACTGCTACTACTATTACTACTACTGCTACTATTACTACTACTACTATTACTACTACTGCTACTAGTACTGCTACTACCACTATTACTACTACTGCTACTACTATTACTACTACTGCTACTACTACTACTACTACCACTATTACTACTACTGCTACTAGTACTGCTACTACCACTATTACTACTACTGCTACTACTATTACTACTACTGCTACTAGTACTGCTACTACTATTACTAATACTACTACTATTACTACTACTGCTACTACTATTACTACTACTGCTACTATTACTACTACTACTATTACTACTGCTACTACCACTATTACTACTACTGCTACTACTATTACTACTACTGCTACTATTACTACTACTACTATTACTACTGCTACTAGTACTACAAATATTACTACGACTGCAACTACTACTATTACTACTACTGCTACTAGTACTGCTACTACCACTATTACTACTACTGCTACTACTACTGCTACTACCACTATTACTACTACTGCTACTACTATTACTACTACTGCTACTATTACTACTATTACTACTGCTACTAGTACTACAAATATCACTACGACTGCAACTACTACTATTGCTAATACTACTACTACTACTGCTACTAGTACTGCTACTACTACTACAAATATTACTACGACTGCAACTACTACTATTACTAATACTACTACTACTACTGCTACTAGTACTGCTACTACTACTACAAATATTACTACGACTGCAACTACTACTATTACTACTACTGATACTACTACTATTACTATTACTACTACTGCTACTGCTACTACTACTACTACTACTACTAGTACTGCTACTACTACCATTACTACTACTACTACTGCTACTACTATTACTAATACTACTACTGCTACTAGTACTGCTACTACTACTGCTACTACTACTATTACTACTACTACTACTATTACTACTACTACTACTACTGCTACTACTATTACTAATACTACTACTACTACTGCTACTAGTACTGCTACTATTACTACTACTGCTACTACTACTACTACTACTACTACTACTACTACTACTACTACTGCTACTAATACTACTACCACTGCTACTACTATTACTACTGCTACTACTACCACTACTACTACTACTACTACTACTACTACTATTACTACTACTACTACTACTATCGCTACTACTACTACTACTACTACTACTGCTACTACCACTACTACTACTACTACTATTACTACTACTACTACTGCTACTACTACTACTACTACTACTATTACTACTACTACTACTGCTACTACTACTATTACTAATACTATCACTACTACTATTACTATCGCTACTACTACTACTACTACTACTACTGCTACTACCACTACTACTACTACTACTACTACTACTGCTACTAATACTATCACTACTACTACTACTATTACTAATACTATCGCTACTACTACTACTACTGCTACTCCTACTACTACTACCACTACTACTACTACTACTACTGCTACTCCTACTACTACTACCACTACTACTACTACTACTACTGCTACTACTACTGCTACCACCACACACACACACACACCTACACCTACCTGCAGGTGGTGATGACAGAGCTGTTGAACCATTCAGGGCTCTCTCCGTCATCAGGCCGGTTGTCCTCAGAGAACCCAGAGATGTTGAACACTGACAGGCTATTGTTGATGTAGCCCTTCATAGAGAGATCGTTGTCAGGGCTGTAGGCATACATGTACACCAGCCGGGGAATCATGTCTGATGTGAAGGCTACGATGAACGCCTGAGGGGTAGAAAAAGTGGGTTTAGATATTGAAATAACATTACAAAAAATAGATGTATTATAAGCACTGAGTATAAGGAGAGTCCCATAGGTCGATGGGGCGGCAGGTAGCCTCGTGGTTAGAGCGGCAGGTAGCCTAGTGGTTAGAGCAGCAGGTAGCCTAGTGGTTAGAGCGGCAGGTAGCCTAGTGGTTAGAGCAGCAGGTAGCCTAGTGGTTAGAGCAGCAGGTAGCCTAGTGGTTAGGGCGGCAGGTAGCCTAGTGGTTAGAGCAGCAGGTAGCCTAGTGGTTAGGGCGGCAGGTAGCCTAGTGGTTAGAGCGGCAGGTAGCCTAGTGGTTAGAGCAGCAGGTAGCCTAGTGGTTAGGGCGGCAGGTAGCCTAGTGGTTAGAGCAGCAGGTAGCCTAGTGGTTAGGGCGGCAGGTAGCCTAGTGGTTAGAGCGGCATGTAGCCTAGTGGTTAGACCGGCAGGTAGCCTAGTGGTAAGGAAGCCTAGTGGTTAGAGCGGCAGGTAGCCCAGTGGTAAGGAAGCCTAGTGGTTAGAGCGGCAGGTAGCCTAGTGGTAAGGAAGCCTAGTGGTTAGAGCGGCAGGTAGCCTAGTGGTTAGGGCGGCAGGTAGCCTAGTGGTTAGAGCGGCAGGTAGCCTAGTGGTAAGGAAGCCTAGTGGTTAGAGCGGCAGGTAACCTAGTGGTAAGGAAGCCTAGTGGTTAGAGCGGCAGGTAGCCTAGTGGTTAGGAAGCCTAGTGGTTAGAGCGGCAGGTAGCCTAGTGGTTAGAGCGGCAGGTAGCCTAGTGGTTAGAGAGTCAGGTAGCCTAGTGGTTAGAGGGTGGCAGGTAGCCTAGTGGTTAGAGCGGCAGGTAGCCTAGTGGTTAGGGCGGCAGGTAGCCTAGTGGTTAGGGCGGCAGGTAGCCTAGTGGTTAGGGCGGCAGGTAGCCTAGTGGTTAGGGCGGCAGGTAGCCTAGTGGTTAGGGAGGCAGGTAGGCTAGTGGTTAGGGTGGCAGGTAGCCTAGTGGTCAGGGCGGCAGGTAGCCTAGTGGTTAGGGCGGCAGGTAGCCTAGTGGTTAGAGCAGCAGGTAGCCTAGTGGTTAGAGCAGCAGGTAGCCTAGTGTTTAGAGCGGCAGGTAGCCTAGTGGTTAGGGCGGCAGGTAGCCTAGTGGTTAGAGCGGCAGGTAGCCTAGTGGTAAGGAAGCCTAGTGGTTAGAGCGGCAGGTAGCCCAGTGGTAAGGAAGCCTAGTGGTTAGAGCGGCAGGTAGCCTAGTGGTTAGGGCGGCAGGTAGCCTAGTGGTTAGAGCGGCAGGTAGCCTAGTGGTTAGGAAGCCTAGTGGTTAGAGCGGCAGGTAACCTAGTGGTAAGGAAGCCTAGTGGTTAGAGCGGCAGGTAGCCTAGTGGTTAGGAAGCCTAGTGGTTAGAGCGGCAGGTAGCCTAGTGGTTAGAGCGGCAGGTAGCCTAGTGGTTAGAGAGTCAGGTAGCCTAGTGGTTAGAGGGTGGCAGGTAGCCTAGTGGTTAGAGCGGCAGGTAGCCTAGTGGTTAGAGAGGCAGGTAGCCTAGTGGTTAGAGCGGCAGGTAGTCTAGTGCTCTCTACTGTACTCTACTGTACTGAACTCCACCTACTGTACTCTACCTACTCTACTCTCTACTGTACTCTACTCTACTGTACTCTACAGTACTCTACTCTCTACTGTACTCTACTGTACTGTACTCTACCTACTCTACTCTCTCTCTACTGTACTCTACTCTTCTGTACTCTACTGTACTCGAGTGTACTCTCCTGCACTCTACTCTATACACTACACTCTATTTTACTCTGCTCTACACTCTACTGTACTCTACTCTTCTGTACTCTACTGTATTTTAGGACAGCCATACTCACGTTGGTGACGACTGAGAAAACGGCAACTCCGTTCAGTATTTCCTGCCAGGCTCCGATGCTGTGGGCTTTGGCCGCCACGGGCCGGCGGAACTGGGTGGTGAACTTCCAGGCGTCCACTCTAACTTCTATAATGTTGTTCATCAGCGCCAGCAGGGGGGCCAGAGGGAAGGAGGCCACGAACAGAGTGATGAAACCAAACTGGATCACTGTGTTGGACAGGGGAGGAGATATGATGGTGAGATACAGGGACACGGGTGTCCTCTGAAGGAGAGCAGGATATCTTGCAATGAGTATTACATTTCTTTAGAAGGTATGGCTGTTTCTCAATTCATGTTTCTATATTTTATTAGAGGGTAAGGCTGTTTCTCATTTCATGTTTCTATATTTTATTAGAGGGTAAGGCTTTTCTCAATTCATGTTTCTATATTTTATTAGAGGGTAAGGCTGTTTCTCAATTCGTGTTTCTATATTTTATTATAGGGTAAGGCTGTTTCTCAATTCATGTTTCTATATTTTATTATAGGGTAAGGCTGTTTCTCAATTCATGTTTCTATATTTTATTAGAGGGTAAGGCTGTTTCTCATTTCATGTTTCTATATTTTATTAGAGGGTAAGGCTTTTCTCAATTCATGTTTCTATATTTTATTAGAGGGTAAGGCTGTTTCTCATTTCATGTTTCTATATTTTATTAGAGGGTAAGGCTTTTCTCAATTCATGTTTCTATATTTTATTATAGGGTAAGGCTGTTTCTCAATTCATGTTTCTATATTTTATTATAGGGTAAGGCTGTTTCTCAATTCATGTTTCTATTTTTTATTATAGGGTAAGGCTGTTTCTCAATTTATGTTTCTATATTTTATTATAGGGTAAGGCTGTTTCTCAATTCATGTTTCTATATTTTATTAGAGGGTAAGGCTGTTTCTCAATGAATCCTTCCTCGATTTCTTGCACCCCTTACAGTTTTCAAAACGCAAAGGGAGAAGATACAACGTCCCTCCCTCAGATCTCCTCCTCCAAAACATTTTAATAAGGAGGTGAAGAGAGAAGATACGAGGAATCAATGAAAGACTAATTGAGAAAGCAACATACAGAGCATTCGGAAAGATTTCAGACCCCTTGACTTCTTCCACATTTTGTTATGTTACAGCCTTATTCTAAAATGGATTCAATAGTTTTTTCCACTCCTCATTGTCTTGGCTGTGTGCTTAAGGTTGGTGTCATGTTGGAAGGTTAACCTTCACCCAAGTCTGAGGTCCTGAGCAAGTTTTCATCAAGGATCTCTCTGTACTTTGCTCCATTCATCTTTACTTCGACCCCCACAGCATGATGCTGCTGCCACCACCATGCTTCACCGTAGGGATTGTATCAGCTTTCCTCCAGACGTGACGCTTGGACTGGAGATGGGGCCGGAGGGGATGGCTGCCGTCTAAACGGCTCTTAACCAATCATGCTATTTTGTTTGTTTTTTCGCGTTGTTCGTAACTTGTTTTGTACATAATGTTGCTGCAACCGTCTCTTATGACCAAAAAGAGTTTCTGGACATCAGAACAGAACATCAGAACAGAACATCAGAACTGGGATTATTCACCTCAAATTGGACGAGGAGTTCTTCATCAATGAGTCGGACGCGAGGGATATTCTACAGACACCCGATCAGGCCCAGATCCCCGTGATTCGCTGGAAAAGGAAGGTTTCGCGGAAAGAGATCAGGATGCCTTGTGAGGATCAGGAGACGAGTGGCTAATCTGCCCTTGCCTTCCGTTCTACTAGCTAACGTTCAATCGCTGGAAAATAAACGGGACGATCTGAAAGCACGTATATCCTACCAACGGGACATTAAAAACTGTAATATCTTATGTTTCACAGAGTCGTGGCTGAACGACGACATTAAGAACATACAGCTGGCGGGTTATACACTCCATTGGCAGGACAGAACAGCAGCCTCTGGTAAGACACGGGGCGGGGGCCTATGCATATTTCTAAACAATAGCTTGTGCACGAAAACTAAGGAAGTCTCAAGGTTTTGCCCGCCTGAGGTAGAGTATCTCATGATAAGCTGTAGACCACACTATCTACCTAGGGAGTTTTCATCTGTATTTTTCGTAACCGTCTACATACCACCGCAGACCGAGGTTGGCACTAAAACCGCACTCAATGAGCTGTATACACCATAAGCAAACAGGAAAACGCTCTCCCTGACTGAGTCTGTAATACCAACATGTTTCAAACTAGACAACCATAGTCCCTGTGCCCAAGAACACAAAGGTAACCGGCCTAAATGACCATAGACCCGTAACACTCACTTCTGTAGCCATGAAATGTTTTGAAAGGCTGGTCATGGCTCACTAGGCAGGGTAGCCTAGTGGTTAGAGTGTTGGACTAGTAACCGAAAGGTTGCAAGTTCGAATCCCCGAGCTGACAAGGTACAAATCTGTCGTTCTGCCCCTGAACAGGCAGTTAACCCACTGTTCCTAGGCCGTCATTGAAAATAAAAATTTGTTCTTAACTGACTTGCCTAGTAAAATAAAGATAAAATAAAAATCCCAGAAACCCTTAGACCCACTCCAATTTGCACACCGCACCAAACAGATCCACAGATGATGCAATCTCTACTGGGATATTTTTATTTATTTTTTATTTTACCTTCAATATGATGTTATTTTAATGGACAAAAAAGTAGCTTTTCTTTCAAAAACAAGGACATTTATAAGTGACCCCAAACGGTAATGTATGTGAGAATGCTATTCATTGACTACAGCTCAGCGTTCAACACCATAGTGCCCTCAAACCTCATCACTAAGTTAAGGACCCTGGGACTAAACGCCTCCCTCTGCAACTGGATCTTGGACTTCCTGACGGGCCGCCCCCAGGTGGTAAGGGTGGGTAACAACACATCCGCCACGCTGATCCTCAACACGGGGGCCCCTCAGGGGTGTGTGCTCAGTCCCCTCCTGTACTCCCTGTTCACTCATGACTGCACGGCAAGGCACGACTCCAACACCATCATTAAGATTGCTGATGACACAACAGTGGTAGGCCTGATCACGATGAGACAGCCTATAGAGAACAGGTCAGAGACCTGGCCGTGTGGTACGAGGACAACAACCTCTGACAGAGATGGTTGTCCTTCTGGAAGGTTCTCCAATCTCCACAGAGGAACTCTGGAGTTCCCCCGATTGTTTAGTTTGGCCGGGCGGCCAGCTCTAGGAAGAGTCTTGGTGGTTCCAAACATCTTCCATGTATGATGGAGGCCACTGTGTTCTTGGGGACCTTCAATGCTGCAGACATTTTTTTGGTACCCTTCCCCAGATCTGTGCTTCGACACAATCCCGCCTCGGCGCTCTACGGACAATTCCTGCCTTGCCTTGGTTTTTGCTCTGACATGCACTGTCAATTGTGGGACCTTATATATAGACAGGTGTGTGCCTTTCCAAATCATGTCCAATCAATTGAATTTATCACAGGTGGACACCAATCAAGCAGTAGAACCATCTCAAGGATGATCAATGGAAACAGGACGGACCCGAACCCAAATTTTGAGTCTCATAGCAAAGGATCTGAATACTTATGAAATAAGATATCTGTTTTTTTTAAATGTTTTATAAATGTGTAAACATAAAAAATAAAAAAAAGTTTTTCGCTTTGTCATTATGGGGTAACGTGAGTAGATTTAGGAGAAAAAAAATACTTTTATACATTTCAGAATAAGGCTGTAAAGTAACAAAATGTGGAAAAAGTCAAAGGGTCTGAATACCTTCCCGAATACACTGTATGTGTATTGGTCTGTGTGTCGCTGGCTGCATTACTCACCCATCTCCAGGTACTCATAGAAAAGACCCAGATGGCTAAAGTTCTGCAGGTCATGGTCCTGCTCCCAGCGGCTGTACAGGCTCTCAGGGTGGCTACGGGCTTTACGGCTCCCCCACCAGTTCAGCAGCCACCTGGAAGAACCAACACAGTGGTCAGAGGTACTGCTCTTCACATTTGTGGCTAGAATGTATAGAAAACTTTAAAAAAGGGGGGCAGAATCCTAAATTGACATCTGCATGCTCAAGTTTTACCGCAAATCTTTTATTATTACTATTTTATTTTACCCCTTTTTCTCCCCGATTTTGTGTTTTCCAATTGTTAGTAGCTACTATCTTGTCTCATCGCTACAACTCCCGTAAAGGCTCGGGAGAGACGAAGGTTGAAAGTCATGCATCCCCCGATACACAACCCAACCAAGCCGCACTGCTTCTTAACACAGCGCGCATCCAACCCGGAAGCCAGCTGCACCAATGTGTCGGAGGAAACACCGTGCACCTGGCAACCTTGGTTAGCGCGCCCTGCGCCCGGCCTGCCACAGGAGTCACTGGTGCGTGATGAGACAAGGATATCCCTACTGGCCAAGCACTCCCTAACCCGGACGACGTGCGTCGCCCCACGGACCTCCCGGTCGCAGCCGGTTACGACAGAGCCTGGGCGCGAACCCAGAGTCTCTGGTGGCACAGCTGGCGCTGCAGTACAGCACCCTTAACCACTGCGCCACCCGGGAGGCCAAATCTTTCATTATTAACATCAATACGTGATTTACCCTAAAGTCCAAAGTTAAGTCAGAGTAAAAACACAACTTAAGTTAGGTATTGGCCCCAAGACGACATGTTTAGAGACCTTAGGTATGGTGACAATGTCAGAATGAATACTTACGGAACCAGAGCTTCCTGGATGTTACCCCACACCTGTTTGCCTGCCATCACTATGACCAGCTGAGTGGTCAGCTCAATGAGACAGCCACCAGGATCACACTGAGGAAGGACAGACGTGTGGTCAAGTCCAGGTTTTCATCTTCCTCACAGCGGGCAATACTGGTTGCATGGTCAAGTTGTACTGGTTGTATAAGAACATTTTTAGCTAACGTTGTTTTTTTTTTGCAATCACGAAAAATACGTCTATCTGGTTGTAACCAGGACTCGATAACAACCCAAATACGACCTTTTGACCTTCTTATGAATTGGATGTCTTAAACAGGTTGTAACAGAGACCAGTTGGTTGTAATCTCGTTAGTAGACAATAGGTACTCTACACTAGGTACTCTACACTGGGTGCTCTACACTAGGTACTCTACACTAGGTGCTCTACACTAGGTACTCTACTAGGTACTCTACACTAGGTACTCTACACTGGGTACTCTACACTGGGTACTCTACACTAGGTGCTCTACACTAGGTACTCTACACTAGGTGCCCTACACTAGGTGCCCTACACTAGGTACTCTACACTAGGTACTCTACACTAGGTGCTCTACACTAGGTGCTCTACACTAGGTGCTCTACACTAGGTGCTCTACACTAGGTACCCTACACTAGGTACTCTACACTAGGTACTCTACACTAGGTGCTCTACACTAGGTACTCTACTAGGTACTCTACACTAGGTGCTCTACACTAGGTGCTCTACACTAGGTACTCTACACTAGGTGCTCTACACTAGGTGCTCTACACTAGGTGCTCTACACTAGGTACTCTACACTAGGTGCTCTACACTAGGTGCTCTACACTAGGTACTCTACACTAGGTGCTCTACACTAGGTACTCTACACTAGGTACTCTACACTAGGTACCCTACACTAGGTACCCTACACTAGGTACTCTACTAGGTACTCTACACTAGGTACCCTACAGTAGGTACTCTACTAGGTATTCTACTAGGTACTCTACACTAGGTACCCTACACTGGGTACTCTACACTAGGTTCCCTACACTAGGTACTCTACTAGGTACTCTACTAGGTACTCTACTAGGTACCCTACTAGGTACTCTACTAGGTACTCTACTAGGTACTCTACTAGGTACCCTACACTAGGTACTCTACTAGGTACTCTACTAGGTACTCTACTAGGTACCCTACACTAGGTACTCTACACTAGGTACTCTACTAGGTACCCTACACTAGGTACTCTACTAGGTACTCTACTAGGTACTCTACTAGGTACCCTACACTAGGTACTCTACTAGGTACCTTCTACTAGTTACTCTACTAGGTACTCTACTAGGTACTCTACTAGGTACTCTACCTCCTCGTTCCTCAGCTTGCTCCAGCCGAACATATAGATGTAGTCTCCGGGACGGCCGACGAACTTCCCCTTGAAGAAGGCCACGTAGAAACAGGAAGAGTAGTAGTTGACGAACTGGAACAGAAACATCTTCACTGTCAGCTTGTTCTCGTACTCCAGGTGTGTTTTGGGGATCTCTGAGGGGGGGGAAAAAGCAACACTCACAACGAGGAGAGGCTACAATAAGGAATTGATCCGTCTATCGTAAATCAGCATTGGACTCACTAAAGCAGGGCTGCGATCGTCTTCTCTTTTTTTACGACCTCGTTCGTATTTTCGTGGTCAGGATGCGAACACAATTTAAGCTGACTTAAAACAACAATCATTCTCTCTGCCCCTCTTGTTACCCCTCCCCCTCGTCTTACCCCCCCCTCTTGTTACCCCTCCCCCTCTTGTTACCCCTCCCCCTCTTGTTACCCCACGCCTACATCTTACCAGTGATCCAGATGGCTACTCTCTATCTTACCCATGTCAGTGATCCAGATGGCTACTCTCTATCTTACCCATGTCAGTGATCCAGACGGCTACTCTCTATCTTACCCATGTCAGTGATCCAGATGGCCACTCTCTATCTTACCCATGTCAGTGATCCAGATGGCTACTCTCTATCTTACCCATGTCAGTGATCCAGATGGTTACTCTCTATCTTACCCATGTCAGTGATCCAGATGGCCACTCTCTATCTTACCCATGTCAGTGATCCAGACGGCTACTCTCTATCTTACCCATGTCAGTGATCCAGATGGCTACTCTCTATCTTACCCATGTCAGTGATCCAGACGGCTACTCTATATCTTACCCATGTCAGTGATCCAGATGGCTACTCTCTATCTTACCCATGTCAGTGATCCAGACGGCTACTCTCTATCTTACCCATGTCAGTGATCCAGATGGCTACTCTCTATCTTACCCATGTCAGTGATCCAGATGGCTACTCTCTATCTTACCCATGTCAGTGATCCAGACGGCTACTCTCTATCTTACCCATGTCAGTGACCCAGACGGCTCCTCTCTATCTTACCCATGTCAGTGATCCAGATGGCCACTCTCTCATACATCACGTTGAGGATCATGATGATGACGAAGTTGATGCAGGAGGCGGTGACGGAGGTGGCGAGCTGCGGGGTGATGAGGGAGCCCACCATGTGGATGTTATTGGTGGGGCTGTCCTTCATGATGCTGGCGAACGCAGCGTACACCGCCAAACGGTAGGCTATCACCCCGATGATACACGCTATGATCAGGGAGATCTGAGGCAGAGGAGGGGATTGGTGAAGAGAGGCGTGAGAGTGTACATAAAGGGACAGATACAATTCAGGAAGTTATGTGAAATTGAAATGAAACTGAATTGACTGAATTTGAAAATGGAAATGAGGCTAAAAACCAGACAGTGCATTTTACACGTACTAGTAGAATTAGAGAAGGTTTCACACACAGACACTGACAAACCACCACCACATCAACAAAGAATGAAATAGGAAAGAGTCAAAACAATGCCATCTAAAAAAAACACTAAAGTATGGTGCACATGCTTAGAAAAAATCATGCACATTCAGCACACAGTTTCGGATCCACAAATATTGTAAAAGTATCTCTCAATACTATTTCCAAACATTTTCTATAATGTTCTGAGAAATATGGAAGATTTGTTGGTGAGGATAAGGAGTGATGATGATCATATGAAGAAGAATACTGATGAAAAGGAAGGTGAGGAGAGGAAGAGGAGACAGGAGGAGGGAGAGGAGGAGAGGGAGGGAGGAAGAGGAGACAGAGGAGAGGAAGAGGAGGGGACAGGAGGGAAATAACAAGAAAAGGAGGACAAGAGGGAGGAGAAACTAGAAGAGGACAGAGAGAAGGGAGCTGAGAACAAGGGAGGAGGAAGATGACAAAGAAGGGAGATGAGAACAAGGGAGGAGGAATATGAGGAAGGAGGGTGCTAAGAACAAGGGAGTGGATTAGGAAGGAGGGAGATGAGAACAAGGGAGGAGGAAGATGAGAACAAGGGAGGAGAAAGATGAGAGAGATTAGAACAAGGGAGGAGGAAGGTGAGAACAAGGGAGGACGGAGGTGAGAACAAGGGAGGAGGGAGATGAGAACAAGGGAGGAGGAAGGTGAGAACAAGGGAGGGGGAAGATGAGAACAAGTGAGGAGGAAGATGAGAACAAGGGAGGAGGAAGGTGAGAACAAGGAGGAGGAAGATGAGAACAAGGGAGGAGGAAAGATGAGAGCAAGGGAGGAGGAAGATGAGAACAAGGGAGGAGGGAGATGAGGGAGGAGGGAGATACAGAGAAGACTATCATTAATAAATGCTCACCCAGAATATGACGGTGGCTCCAGACAGGAATGTACGAGCACACTGGGATTTTGCGGGAAAGTATGGTTCCATCTCCTACAACACCGTAACCAAGCAAAGCAGGGACAACATGCACAGTCAGTCACCATGGTTACCATTCGGCTACTGGTGAAGACATGTCATACCAGAGTGGGGTTCAATTCCATTTCAATCAGTAAACTGAAATTCAGATTCCAGTTTTTCCTCATATGGGGAAAATTCATTTGAATGGAATGGAACCCCAAACCCTGTGTCATACTTCGGACCTGACCCCAGACCAGTTCACTGACCCACTGTAGCCCTTTCCTGGTGAATCCATGCTTTAATTAGCCAGGTCCCAGAGATAGTCAACGTCTATGGTTCTGGTCATTGTCGTGACCATCGCCATGGCATTTGCCTCTTACAGCAGAACCAGATCTGGACCACCAGGCTATTAAACACAACCACAACTCTGTTTTAGCTTTGGAACAGCTAGGTTTCCATGGTTACCAGGTAAAACGCTGCAGTCAGCTTCAGACATCTTCCATCCAGACGTGAGTAAGTCAACACAAGCCAGGCCTGCCAAACCATCTCTCCACATCACAACAAACCGCCATTCCTCTTCCCTCTGTGCCAGTCTTACCCACAACACCACGGTGGCCCAACACAGGAGCACTTTGCCCACTAGATCAGCTGCCGTCCTGTCAAGGACCCACTCCTCCTCCTATAGTACATTTACAGACAGGTGGGGTGAGGAGGTGGAGGGTGAAGATGGTGAAGATGTGGAGGGTGAAGATGTGGAGGGTGATGATGTGGATGGTGAAGATGTGGAGGGTGAAGGAGGGTGAAGATGTGGAGGGTGAAGGAGGGTGAAGATGTGGAGGGTGATGATGTGGAGGGTGATGGAGGGTGATGATGTGGAGGGTGAAGGAGGGTGAAGATGTGGAGGGTGAAGGAGGGTGAAGATGTGGAGGGTGAGTATGTGGAGGGTGAAAATGTGGAGGGTGAAAATGTGGATGGTGAAAATGTGGAGGGTGAAGGAGGGTGAAGATGGGGAGGGTGATGGAGGGTGATGATGTGGAGGGTGATGATGTGGAGGGTGGTAATGTGGAGGGTGATGATGTGGAGGGTGAAGGAGGGTGAAGATGTGGAGGGTGATGATGTGGAGGGTGATGGAGGGTGATGATGTGGAGGGTGGTGATGTGGAGGGTGATGATGTGGAGGGTGAGTATGTGGAGGGTGATGATGTGGAGGGTGAAGGAGGGTGAAGATGTGGAGGGTGAAGGAGGGTGAAGATGTGGAGGGTGAGTATGTGGAGGGTGAAAATGTGGAGGGTGATGATGTGGAGGGTGAAGGAGGGTGAAGATGTGGAGGGTGAAGGAGGG
Organism: Oncorhynchus nerka; assembly: GCF_034236695.1. Classification (NCBI taxonomy): domain Eukaryota; kingdom Metazoa; phylum Chordata; class Actinopteri; order Salmoniformes; family Salmonidae; genus Oncorhynchus; species Oncorhynchus nerka. The sequence goes on along the minus strand of NC_088412.1, from coordinate 9,338,052 downwards.
TGAAAATGTGGAGGGTGATGGAGGGTGATGATGTGGAGGGTGAAGATGTGGAGGGTGAAGATGGTGAGAATATGGAGGGTGAAGATGTGGATGGTGAAGGTGTGGAGGGTGAGGATGTGGAGGATGAAGATGGTGCAGATGTGGAGGGTGATGATGTGGAGGGTGATGATGTGGAGGGTGAAGATGTGGATGGTGAAGGTGTGGAGGGTGAGGATGTGAAGGATGAAGATGGTGAAGATGTGGAGGGTGAAGATGTGGAGGGTGAGGATGTGGAGGGTGAGGATGTGGAGGGTGATGATGTGGAGGGTGAGGAGGAGAAGGGTAAAGGTGTGGAGGGTGAGTATGTGGAGGGTGATGATGTGGAGGGTGAAGGAGGGTGAAGATGTGGAGGGTGAAGATATGGAGGGTGAAGATGTGGAGGGTGATGATGTGGAGGGTGAAGATGTGGAGGGTGAGGATGTGAAGGATGAAGATGTGGAGGGTGAAGATGTGGAGGGTGAAGATGTGGAAGGTGAAGATGTGTAGGGTGAAAATATGAAAGGTGAAGATGTGGATGGAGGGTGAAGTAACTCCCCTCTTTATCCATGTCCTACTTGTCTTTTATCAGTTTGTGTAAGCCTCTACGTTACTCAATTTGATGAACAACTAAACCCTAACCCCAACCCCGCGCTAAACCCTAACCCCACGCTAAACCCTAACCGCAACCCCACGCTAAACCCTAACCCCAACCCCACGCTAAACCCTAACCCCAAGCTAAACCCTAACCCTTAAACCTAACCCTTAAACCTAACCCCAACCTCACGCTAAACTCTAACCCCTAAACCTAACCCTAGCCCCAACCCCACGCTAAACCCTAACCCCTAAACCTAACCCAAACCCCCCGCTAAACCCTAACACTAACCCTCTGGCCGTAACCCCAACCTCACGCTAAACCCTAACCCCTAAACCTAACCCTAGCCCCAACCTCACGCTAAACCCTAACCCCTAAACCTAACCCTAGCCCCAACCCCACGCTGAACCCTAACCCAAACCCCACGCTAAACCCTAACCCATAAACCTAACCCCAACCCCACGCTAAATCCTAACCCTTAAACCTAACCCCTAACCCTAATGCCTAAACCTAACCCCCCGCTAAACCCTAACCCTAAACCCTAACCCCTACACCCTAACCCTGTGTTATGATGCAGGTAAGTGATGGTAACACAAGCACCTGTGTAACGCGGTTGAGTCTGCGGCTGGTACACTTGGTCTCGTACACTGGCCGTAATCCCAACCCCACGCTAAACCCTAACCCTACGCTAAACCCTAACCCCACACTAAACCCTAACCCCAACCCCGCGCTAAACCCTAACCCCACGCTAAACCCGAACCGCAACCCCACGCTAAACCCTAACCCCAACCCCACGCTAAACCCTAACCCTAAACCCTAACCCCACACTAAACCCTAACCCTAAACCCTAACCCCTACACCCTTAACCCCTAACCCAGTGTTATGATGCAGGTAAGTGATGGTAACACAAGCACCTGTGTAACGCGGTTGACTCTGCGGCTGGTACACTTGATCTCGTACTCTGGTCGTAGTTGAAGCTGCTGCTGCTCTTCCTCAAAGTCCACCAGGTCCCACTCGTACTCCAGCCGGGCCTGCCGACGCTTCCAGAACTCCAGAAACAGAGTCACTGCAGGAGGAGAGGATGAGGAGACAGAGTTCAGGCCAAAAGGAGACTCGTACTCCAGAGTCACTGCAGAAGGACAGGGTGAGGAGACAGAGTTCAGGCCAAAAGGAGACTCGTACTCCAGAGTCACTACAGGAGGACAGGATGAGGAGACAGAGTTAGGCCAAAAGGAGGCTCGTACTCCAGAGTCACTACAGGAGGACAGGGTGAGGAGACAGAGTTCAGGCCAAAAGCAAACTCTGTGGAAAGGCTTGGTAGAACTTCATTCTTTTTACTAGCAATAGTTTAGCATTATGTTAGATATCACTCATCCCTTCAGTGCCTGCTATATTCAGTAGGAATTCACCCACATGACAGAGCATTCATACAGGTGAGGCTGTAGGCTGGGTACACTCTCCGTGTCGTATGTTTGGCGAAAGGTCGCCGATTCAAATCCCTGAGCTGAAACGATGGGAAAAATATGCCGATGTGGCCTTGAGCAAGGCACTTAACCCTAATCGCTGCTGTACTAAAATGTAAAACATGTAACTGTAAACAGGTCCTGACTTCAGGCTAGAGAGGCTCTGCTGTTATAAAGTTCCATAGTACTCCAAGAGAATGTGTTTTCCAGTTGTAGCTATTGGCAGCTGCCACTAGGGGGCACTCATGCACAGTTACAGTACTGTCACTTACCCCAAATCCCCATGAATATGGCAAAGAAAACTGTCCCCACATTGTCAAACATATGCGATTGCTGAAAGAAGAAAAACCAGAGTAAGTTCATAGACAAAATAACGTGTCTTAAAAGAAGAAAACATGAGGATGATGTTCAAAAACTCCTTAGAGATATGTGTCTACAAATTGAACACATTTCCATTTTTTTAATTATTATTATTTTTTACATTTAACCTTTATTTAACTAGGCCAGTCAGTTAAAAACATATTTTTTTTTTTACAATGATGGCCTACCCCGGTCAAACCCAGATAACGCTGGGCTAATTGTGCGCAGCCCTATGGAACTCTGATTCACGGCTAGTTGTGATATCAATCAATCAATCAAATGTATTTATAAACCAATTTTTACATCAGCTGATGTAGTGCTATACAGAAACCCAGCCTAAAACCCCAAACAGCAAGCAATGCAGATGCAGATGCAGCCAGGATTCGAACCAGAGATGCAATGCCTTAAACCGCTGCGCCACTCGGGAGCCCTAAAACAATGACTATCTTTATATCTTCACAGTGCAAAGCCTGGGTGTACTTCTTACCCAGGAGGAGTTACACGTTGAGTTGAGCTTCCAGTAGCCACACGTCTTATCACACAGCGGACACATGATAATGTTGCCTCCAATCTCCTCACTGCAGATTTCTTTACTGAAACAACGAAGAATGATGGAGAAGGACATAAGAAAGAGATTTCAAAGCAATCTAAATGATGTCATGATTTACACTACCGGTCAAAAGATTTTACAACACCTACTCGATCAAAACATTTTTAAATGTTTTATTATTTTCAACATTGTAGAATAATAGTGAAGACATCACAACTATGAAATAACACATGTGGAATCATGTAGTAACCAAAAAAAGTGTGAAACAAATCAAAATATATTTTATATTTGAGATTCTTCAAATAGCCACTCTTTGCCTTGATGACAACTTTGCACACTCTTGGAATTCTCACAACCAGCTTCATGAAGTAGTCACCTGGAATGCATTTCAATTAACAGGTGTGCCTTGTTAATTTGTGTAATTTCTTTCCTGGTGATCAGTTGTGTTGTGACAAGGTGGGGGGTGGGGGGTGGGGGGGGGGGGACAGAAGATACAGAAGATAGCCCTATTTGGTAAAAGACCAAGTCCATATTATGGCAAGAACAGCTCAAATAAGCAAAGAGACACAACTGTCCATCGTTACTTTAAGACATGAAGGTCAGTCAATACGGAACATTTCAAAAGTTTCTACAAGTGCAGTCACAAAAACCATCAGGCACTATGATGACACTGGCTCTCATGAGAACCGCCACAGGAAAGGAAGACCCAGAGTTACCTTCATTAGAATTACCAGCCCAAATAAATGCTTCACAGAGTTCAAGTAACAGACACATCTCAACATCAACTGTTCAGAGGAGACTGTATGAATCAGACCTTCATGGTCAAATTGCTGCAAAGAAACCACTACTAAAGGACACCAATAATAAGAATAGACTTGCTTGGGCCAAGAAACATGAGCAATGGACATTAGACTGGTGGAAATGTGTCCTTTGGTCTGATGAGTCCAAATTTGAGAGTTTTGGTTCCAACCTTTGTGAGACGCAGAGTAGGTGAACAGATGATCTCCGCATATGTGTATCATGGCTACGCATGTATTTCCATGGAAATATAATGTTTATTTGGAATGTAATAAATATATAGATATTTTTCAAAGCATTCATGATTTGCGTAAATGTAATATACTAACTATTACTCTTGTTAAAAATATGAAATGGTGAAGAGCACATGACTTGTTTAGGACTCGAAACTCAAAGTTTAGGACTTGAGAGTTGACTTGATACTTGACGGTCTTGACTTGAGACTTGACCCGGACTTGCCTGTCTTGACTTGGGACTTGCGTGCTACGACTTGAGACTTACTTGTGACCTGTAAAACAATGACTTGGTCTGTGGTCAGGTGACTACCTCTGGAAGCTGCTTGAGAGAATGCCAAAAGTGCGCAAAGCTGTCATCAAGGTAAAGGATGGCTATTTGAAGAATCTTAAATATCAAATATATTTCGATTTGTTTAACACTTTTTTTGGTTACCACATGATTCCATATGTGTTATTTCATACAGTTTTTGATGTCTTCACTATTACTCTACAAATGTAGAAAATATTAAAAAATAAAGAAAAACCCTTGAATGAGGAAGGTGTTTTAAAACTTTGGACCGGTAGTGTAGGTATAACTGTATCAAAACATATGAGCTACATTCTCAGCCACCTTAGCTAGAGTCCCAATCATTGAACATATCAATCTGACATCCGCGGACAACATACAAATGTATAATTGTTACACTAGATACTGCTTACACCAACAATCCTCTCAGATCAACAAGAGCGCCTAGAGGATAGGATCTAGGGGCTCACACAAGGGGGATAGGAGCTAGGGGTTCACACAAGGGGGATAGGATCTAGGGGCTCACACAAGGGGGATAGGAGCTAGGGGTTCACACAAGGGGGATAGGATCTAGGGGCTCACACAAGGGGGATAGGAGCTAGGGGCTCACACAAGGGGATAGGATCTAGGGGCTCACACAAGGGGGATAGGATATAGGGGCTCACACAAGGGGGATAGGAGCTAGGGGCTCACACAAGGGGGATAGGAGCTAGGGGCTCACACAAGGGGATAGGATCTAGGGGCTCACACAAGGGGATAGGAGCTAGGGGCTCACACAAGGGGGATAGGAGCTAGGGGCTCACACAAGGGGGATAGGATCTAGGGGCTCACACAAGGGGGATAGGAGCTAGGGGCTCACACAAGGGGGATAGGAGCTAGGGGCTCACACAAGGGGGATAGGAGCTAGGGGCTCACACAAGGGGGATAGGAGCTAGGGGCTCACACAAGGGGGTAGGAGCTAGGGGCTCACACAAGGGGGATAGGATCTAGGGGCTCACACAAGGGGGATAGGAGCTAGGGGCTCACACAAGGGGGATAGGAGCTAGGGGTTCACACAAGGGGGATAGGATCTAGGGGCTCACACAAGGGGGATAGGATCTAGGGGCTCACACAAGGGGGATAGGATCTAGGGGCTCACACAAGGGGGATAGGAGCTAGGGGCTCACACAAGGGGGATAGGAGCTAGGGGCTCACACAAGGGGGATAGGATCTAGGGGCTCACACAAGGGGGTAGGATCTAGGGGCTCACACAAGGGGGATAGGATCTAGGGGCTCACACAAGGGGGATAGGATCTAGGGGCTCACACAAGGGGGATAGGAGCTAGGGGCTCACAAGGGGGTAGGATCTAGGGGCTCACACAAGGGGATAGGATCTAGGGGCTCACACAAGGGGGATAGGAGCTAGGGGCTCACACAAGGGGGATAGGATCTAGGGGCTCACACAAGGGGGATAGGATCTAGGGGCTCACACAAGGGGGATAGGAGCTAGGGGCTCACACAAGGGAGATAGGAGCTAGGGGCTCACACAAGGGGATAGGAGCTAGGGGCTCACACAAGGGGGATAGGATCTAGGGGCTCACACAAGGGGATAGGAACTAGGGGCTCACACAAGGGGGATAGGATCTAGGGGCTCACACAAGGGGGATAGGAGCTAGGGGCTCACACAAGGGGGATAGGATCTAGGGTCTCACACAAGGGGGATAGGATCTAGGGGCTCACACAAGGGGGTAGGATCTAGGGGCTCACACAAGGGGGTAGGATCTAGGGGCTCACACAAGGGGGTAGGATCTAGGGGCTCACACAAGGGGATAGGATCTAGGGGCTCACACAAGGGGATAGGAGCTAGGGGCTCACACAAGGGGGATAGGAGCTAGGGGCTCACACAAGGGGGATAGGAGCTAGGGGCTCACACAAGGGGGATAGGATCTAGGGGCTCACACAAGGGGGATAGGATCTAGGGGCTCACACAAGGGGGTAGGATCTAGGGGCTCACACAAGGGGATAGGATCTAGGGGCTCACACAAGGGGGTAGGATCTAGGGGCTCACACAAGGGGGATAGGAGCTAGGGGCTCACACAAGGGGGATAGGATCTAGGGGCTCACACAAGGGGGATAGGAGCTAGGGGCTCACACAAGGGGGATAGGATCTAGGGGCTCACACAAGGGGGATAGGATCTAGGGGCTCACACAAGGGGGATAGGAGCTAGGGGCTACACTACACAAATGTAAGGGGCTAGTGGCTAGGGGTTGAATTGGGATTCAGGGGCCCTCACCTCCAGACGTTGTCATCGAAGGTGAACAATCCATAGAGAAAACAGATCAGGCCGACTACCGCAGCGAAGAACAGCATCTCAGTGTAGAAACCCAGCCAGGCAAAGTAGATCCCAATCTTCTCCCCGTAATACTTCCTGTTATGGGAAATACAACCAATCAAACATCTTCTCCACGTAATACTTCCTGTTATGGGAAATACAACCAATCAAACATCTTCTCCACGTAATACTTCCTGTTATGGGAAATACAACACAACCAATCAAACATTTTCTCCACGTAATACTTCCTGTTATGGGAAATACAACACAACAAATCAAACATCTTCTCCACGTAATACTTCCTGTTATGGGAAATACAACCAATCAAACATCTTCTCCCCGTAATACTTCCTGTTATGGGAAATACAACACAACCAATCAAACATCTTCTCCCCGTAATACTTCCTGTTATGGGAAATACAACCAATCAAACAACAACAAGCAGGTTGTGAACTCCAGGTCAGGTCTATCTAGTGTCTAAAAATAATGGGCAGACACAGTTACAGTTAACGACCTGGGCACTGCAGTTTACCTTTAAAGGTGAATTCAGCTTGCAGAGTTTACAGCAATCAAGATCTCTGGAAATATACTCTAAGGTCTGTCACTGTACGTAGGGGGTTCATGTATGTTGGATTATACAACTGGTGGGTCTAAAATCCCTATTTACTCAGTTCCATCTGACTGCGCAATCCACTGTATCATCAGCCCAGCCAGGCAATTTATAAACTTGATCTCCACTATAAAAAGCATATAGACATTATCTCACATTTCTTTTAGACTAATATTTAGTTTTCAACAGCAGAGATCAACCTTGCTTGTCTGTCTCTCCGACATTTGCAACAGTGTTTCAATACTCAAATTCGATCTCCCGCTGTCCCATAGTAATGAAAGTGTCGGTAGTCGGGATGGAAAAAAAATCTAATCAAATGTTATTTGTCACATGCGCAGAATACAACAGGTGTAGAACCTTACAGTAAAATGCTTACTAACAAGCCCTTAACCAACAGTGCAGTTTTAAGAAAATAATAAGTGATAAGAAAGTATTTACTAAATAAACTGACATAAACAGAAATAAATCAAATGAAAAAAATGAAAAAAATAGAAAAATAACAAATAATTAAGGAGCAACAATAAATTAACAGTAGTGAGGCTGTAGACAGGGGGTACTGGTATAGAGTCAATGTGCGGGGGCACAGGTTAGTAGAGGTAATTGAGGTAATATGTACATGTACATATTACATGTTTGAAATGCTTGGAACGTGGAACCTCAACACGAGGTGAAGAAAATAACTTGCCTCCCAGACTAGACCAGGACATCGCCAGGCTGCAGCTGCTCGTGTAAAGTGGGTCAAGCCGTGACTATCAACACGAGGTGGAGAGAGGAGAAAACTCCCCTCTCGGACATTCACTGGTATGGCTGATTAGCCGTAATATGTTGTGTTAGTCCGCTAGGGACCTTTTTGTGTTTATTCTGCAGATCCAAGAAGGTTACGACTATTCAGAATGATGATATGATAAGAGGTAATGATTAATACGTTGACTGTTTTATGGATGGGATATGTAAAGACCCTTAGAGTTTAAAATCGGGAGATGGTAACAATTTAAACAACCGCTCTCGTGGTGCCCCAAATTCGTTATGAGTTAGTTGTTACATGATTAGTTTAATCAGGTAACAACTAAACATATTTAGTTGACTGAATAAATAACAGTCATCAGATTAATGAAAGTAAAGTCACGACAAAAGAATCAGCTCTACTATTTAGCTCAGTGCAGATGTTGCCTGTAATCCATGGCTTCTGGTTGGGGTATGTACAGTACATATTGTCACTGTGGGGTCTAGGTCATCGATGCACTTATTGATGAAGCCAGTGACTGATGTGGTGTACTCCTCAATGCCATTGGAAGACTCCCTGAACATGTTCCAGTCTGTGATAGCAAAACAGTCCTGTAGTTTAGCATCTGCTTCATCTGACCACTTTTTTATTGACCGAGTCACTGGTGCTTCCTGCTTTAATTTTTGCTTGTAAGCAGGAATCAGAAGGATAGAGTTATGGTTAGATTTGCCAAATGGAGGGCGAGGGAGCGCTTTGTACACTTCTCTGTGTGTGGAGTGTTGTATTGTGTCGTGTCGTGTTGTGTTATGTTGTGTCGTGTTGTTTCATGTTGTGTTGTGTTGTGTGGTGTCGTGTTGGGTTGTGCCGTGCCGTGTTGTGTCATGTTGTGTTGTGTGGTGTCATGTTGTGTCGTGTTGTTTAATGTTGTGTTGTATGGTGTCATGTTGTGTCGTGTTGTTTCATGTTGTGTTGTGTTGTGTGGTGTCATGTTGTGTTGTGTTGTGTGGTGTCATGTTGTGTCATGTTGTGTTGTGTCATGTTGTGCCGTGTTGTTTCATGTTGTGTCGTGTTGTGTCGTGTTGTGTCATGTTGTGTCATGTTGTGTCGTGCCGTGTTGTGTCATGTTGTGTCGTGTTGTGTCGTGTTGTGTCGTGTTGTGTTATGTTGTGTGGTGTCGTGTTGTGTCGTGCCGTGTTGTGTCATGTTGTGTCGTGTTGTGTCGTGTTGTGTTATGTTGTGTGGTGTCATGTTGTGTCGTGTTGTGTCATGGTGTGTTGTGTCGTGCCGTGTTGTGTCATGTTGTGTCGTGCTGTGTCGTGTTGTGTCGTGTTGTGTCATGTTGTGTTGTCGTGTTGTGTCGTGTGGTGTCGTGTAGTGTCGTGTAGTGTCGTGTTGTGTCATGTTGTGTCGTGTTGTGTCGTGTCGTGTCATGTTGTGTCGTGTTGTGTCATGTTGTGTCGTGTTGTCGTGTTGTGTGGTGTGGTGTCGTGTAGTGTTGTGTAGTGTCATGTTGTGTCATGTTGTGTTGCGTCGTGTAGTGTCGTGTAGTGTCGTGTTGTGTCATGTTGTGTCATGTTGTGTCGTGTTGTGTTGTGTCGTGTCGTGTTGTGTCGTGTTGTGTCGTGTCATGTTGTGTCATGTTGTGTTGTGTCGTGTTGTGTAGTGTCGTGTCGTGTTGTGTTGTGTTGTGTCATGTCGTGTCATGTTGTGTCATGTTGTGTCGTGTTGTGTCATGTCGTGTCATGTTGTGTCGTGTCGTGTCATGTTGTGTCGTGTTGTGTCATGTTGTGTTGTCGTGTTGTGTCGTGTCATGTTGTGTTGTGTCGTGTTGTGTCGTGTCATGTTGTGTCGTGTCATGTTGTGTTGTCGTGTTGTGTCGTGTCATGTTGTGTTGTGTCGTGTTGTGTCATGTTGTGTCATGTTGTGTTGTGTTGTGTCGTGTTGTGTCGTGTCGTGTTGTGTCATGTTGTGTCATGTTGTGTCATGTTGTGTCGTGTTGTGTTGTGTTGTGTCGTGTCGTGTTGTGTCATGTTGTGTCATGTTGTGTCATGTTGTGTCGTGTCGTGTTGTGTCATGTTGTGTCATGTTGTGTCATGTTGTGTCGTGTCGTGTTGTGTCATGTTGTGTTGTGTCGTGTTGTGTCATGTTGTGTTGTGTCATGTTGTGTTGCGTCGTGTTGTGTCATGTTGTGTCATGTTGTGTTGTGTCATGTTGTGTCATGTTGTGTCATGTTGTGTCGTGTCGTGTTGTGTCATGTTGTGTTGTGTCGTGTTGTGTTGTGTCATGTTGTGTTGTGTCATGTTGTGTCATGTTGTGTTGTGTCGTGTTGTGTCATGTTGTGTTGTGTCGTGTTGTGTCATGTTGTGTTGTGTCATGTTGTGTTGTGTCATGTTGTGTTGCGTCGTGTTGTGTCATGTTGTGTTGTGTCTTGTTGTGTTGGGTCGTGTTGTGTCATGTTGTGTTGTGCTCTCACCGTATCAAATTGAGAGGCTGCTCTTTGAAGAAACTGAAGAACCGGGCCCAGTGTTTGTAGAGGCTGAATCTCTCACTCTCACTGTTGGGGTCTCTGGATGCCTTCCAGTAGCGAGACTGTAGACATACAGAGAGATAGATGTCATTAGAGTCATGGTCCTACTGGATACATGTCATTTATAGAGTCATGGTCCTACTGGATACATGTCATTAGAGTCATGGTGCTACTGGATACATGTCATTTATAGAGTCATGGTCCTACTGGATACATGTCTTTTATAGAGTCATGGTCCTACTGGATACATGTCATTAGAGTCATGGTCCTACTGGATACATGTCATTTATAGAGTCATGGTCCTACTGGATACATGTCATTAGAGTCATGGTGCTACTGGATACATGTCATTAGAGTCATGGTCCTACTGGATACATGTCATTAGAGTTATGGTGCTACTGGATACATGTCATTTATAGAGTCATGGTCCTACTGGATACATGTCATTTATAGAGTCATGGTCCTACTGGATACATGTCATTAGAGTTATGGTGCTACTGGATACATGTCATTTATAGAGTCATGGTCCTACTGGATACATGTCATTTATAGAGTCATGGTCCTACTGGATAGATGTCATTAGAGTTATGGTGCTACTGGATACATGTCATTTATAGTGTCATGGTGCTACTGGATACATGTCATTTATAGTGTCATGGTGCTACTGGATAGATGTCATTAGAGTCATGGTCCTACTGGATACATGTCATTTATAGAGTCATGGTCCTACTGGATACATGTCATTAGAGTCATGGTGCTACTGGATAGATGTCATTTATAGAGTCATGGTCCTACTGGATACATGTCATTAGAGTCATGGTCCTACTGGATACATGTCATTAGAGTCATGGTGCTACTGGATAGATGTCATTTATAGAGTCATGGTCCTACTGGATACATGTCATTTATAGAGTCATGGTCCTACTGGATAGATGTCATTAGAGTCATGGTGCTACTGGATCGATGTCATTTATAGAGTCATGGTCCTACTGGATACATGTCATTAGAGTCATGGTGCTACTGGATACATGTCATTAGAGTCATGGTCCTACTGGATACATGTCATTAGAGTCATGGTGCTACTGGATACATGTCATTTATAGAGTCATGGTGCTACTGGATAGATGTAATTTATAGAGTCATGGTCCTACTGGATACATGTCATTAGAGTTATGGTGCTACTGGATACATGTCATTTATAGAGTCATGGTCCTACTGGATACATGTCATTTATAGAGTCATGGTCCTACTGGATACATGTCATTTATAGAGTCATGGTCCTACTGGATACATGTCATTTATAGAGTCATGGTCCTACTGGATACATGTCATTAGAGTCATGGTGCTACTGGATACATGTCGCTCTGGATAAGAGCGTCTGCTAAATGACTTAAATGTAAATGTAAATGTAATTTATAGAGTCATGGTCCTACTGGATACATGTAATTTATAGAGTCATGGTCCTACTGGATACATGTCATTAGAGTCATGGTCCTACTGGATAGATGTCATTAGAGTCATGGTCCTACTGGATACATGTCATTTATAGAGTCATGGTCCTACTGGATAGATGTCATTTATAGAGTCATGGTGCTACTGTTCATCCATAACATGCGTGTGTCACATCGAAAGGTGATGACAGTTTTGTTACAGAGAAAATGCTTGGATCAGTTCAATTACAAATGAGCTTCAGTCGCAGTAGCCACATATCCAACTGTCCTCTAAACAGGGAATTATTGTATGAAACATAAAGAGAGCACAGTGTGCACAAAACCCCCCCCCCATGTATTTCACTTTCCTTTCCCCTACAACAGTAAAGCGATGGTGCGAAGATCCTGGCAATCAAGCCATTTTTCTACTTCCCCAAGAGTCAGATGAACTCATCTTTATGTCTCTGCGCATTGGCTCCGCCGAAAACTACCTTTAAAGTCATTTATACCTCACACACCCTATGCCTTTAACGACTTCACAGATACTCAATGGCACATGTGCATACCATTAGGCCCAACAAGAGCCCAGAGGGCAACGCTGTTTTAGCCGCCAGGAGAAAGGTCACTGTTATACAGTAGCTTCTTACATCATGTAGTGGGAAGGCAGCCCCGTAGGTCCCGTTGTTGAGCAGGCGCTTGATGCCCTTCTTGTTCTTGTCATCACTGTCCTCCTTGTAGTACGCACAGCGGGCCAGGATATAGTACACCTGGAGGAGGAGAGGTGAAAGGTCATTTAGAACACCTGGAGGAGGAGAGGTGAAATGTCATTTAGTACACCTGTAGGAGGAAGAGAGGTGAAAGGTCATTTAGTACACCTGTAGGAGGAGGAGAGGTGAAAGGTAATTTAGTACACCTGGAGGAGGAGAGGTGAAAGGTCATTTAGAACACCTGGAGGAGGAGAGGTGAAAGGTCATTTAGAACACCTGGAGGAGAGGTGAAAGGTCATTTAGTACACCTGGAGGAGGAGAGGTGAAAGGTCATTTAGAACACCTGGAGGAGGAGAAGTGAAAGGTCATTTAGTACACCTGTAGGAGGAGAGGTGAAAGGTCATTTAGTACACCTGGAGGAGGAGAGGTGAAAGGTCATTTAGTACACCTGTAGGAGGAGAGGTGAAAGGTCATTTAGTACACCTGGAGGAGGAGAGGTGAAAGGTCATTTAGTACACCTGGAGGAGGAGAGGTGAAAGGTCATTTAGAACACCTGGAGGAGGAGAAGTGAAAGGTCATTTAGAACACCTGGAGGAGGAGAGGTGAAAGGTCATTTAGAACACCTGGAGGAGGAGAGGTGAAAGGTCATTTAGTACACCTGGAGGAGGAGAGGTGAAAGGTCATTTAGAACACCTGGAGGAGGAGAGGTGAAAGGTCATTTAGTACACCTGGAGGAGGAGAGGTGAAAGGTCATGTAGTACACCTGTAGGAGGAGAGGTGAAAGTTTAATATTATATTAATTCATTTTAGAAGCCACTATATTTACAGGATTACCTTGAATGGCTACATTTAAAACTCTGATAAGAAATAAGTGTTACGACGGTTCACTTGATGCTCCTATAATAAACCCTAATGACGATCCACCTGATGCTCCTATAATAAACCCTAATGACGATCCACCTGATGCTCCTATAATAAACCCTAATGACGATCCACCTGATGCTCCTATAATAAACCCTAATGACGATCCACCTGATGCTCCTATAATAAACCCTAATGACGATCCACCTGATGCTCCTATAATAAACCCTAATGACGATCCACCTGATGCTCCTATAATATACCCTAATGACGATCCACCTGATGCTCCTATAATAAACCCTAATGACGATCCACTTGATGCTCCTATAATAAACCCTAATGACGATCCACCTGATGCTCCTATAATAAACCCTAATGACGATCCACCTGCTCCTATAATAAACCCTAATGACGATCCACCTGATGCTCCTATAATAAACCCTAATGACGATCCACCTGATGCTCCTATAATAAACCCTAATGACGATCCACCTGATGCTCCTATAATAAACCCTAATGACGATCCACCTGATGCTCCTATAATAAACCCTAATGATGATCCACTTGATGCTCCTATAATAAACCCTAATGAGGATCCACTTGATGCTCCTATAATAAACCCTAATGACGATCCACTTGATGCTCCTATAATAAACCCTAATGAGGATCCACTTGATGCTCCTATAATAAACCCTAATGACGATCCACTTGATGCTCCTATAATAAACCCTAATGACGATCCACCTGATGCTCCTATAATAAACCCTAATGACGATCCACCTGATGCTCCTATAATAAACCCTAATGACGATCCACCTGATGCTCCTATAATAAACCCTAATGACGATCCACTTGATGCTCCTATAATAAACCCTAATGTTGATCCACTTGATGCTCCTATAATAAACCCTAATGACGATTCCCTTGATGCTCCTATAATAAACCCTAATGACGATCCACTTGATGCTCCTATAATAAACCCTAATGAGGATCCACCTGATGCTCCTATAATAAACCCTAATGACGATCCACTTGATGCTCCTATAATAAACCCTAATGAGGATCCACTTGATGCTCCTATAATAAACCCTAATGACGATCCACTTGATGCTCCTATAATAAACCCTAATGACGATCCACTTGATGCTCCTATAATAAACCCTAATGACGATCCACCTGATGCTCCTATAATAAACCCTAATGACGATCCACCTGATGCTCCTATAATAAACCCTAATGACGATCCACCTGATGCTCCTATAATAAACCCTAATGACGATCCACCTGATGCTCCTATAATATACCCTAATGACGATCCACCTGATGCTCCTATAATAAACCCTAATGACGATCCACTTGATGCTCCTATAATAAACCCTAATGACGATCCACCTGATGCTCCTATAATAAACCCTAATGACGATCCACCTGCTCCTATAATAAACCCTAATGACGATCCACCTGATGCTCCTATAATAAACCCTAATGACGATCCACCTGATGCTCCTATAATAAACCCTAATGACGATCCACTTGATGCTCCTATAATAAACCCTAATGACGATCCACCTGCTCCTATAATAAACCCTAATGACGATCCACCTGATGCTCCTATAATAAACCCTAATGACGATCCACTTGATGCTCCTATAATAAACCCTAATGATGATCCACTTGATGCTCCTATAATAAACCCTAATGAGGATCCACTTGATGCTCCTATAATAAACCCTAATGACGATCCACTTGATGCTCCTATAATAAACCCTAATGACGATCCACTTGATGCTCCTATAATAAACCCTAATGTTGATCCACTTGATGCTCCTATAATAAACCCTAATGACGATCCCCTTGATGCTCCTATAATAAACCCTAATGACGATCCACTTGATGCTCCTATAATAAACCCTAATGAGGATCCACCTGATGCTCCTATAATAAACTCTAATGACGATCCACTTGATGCTCCTATAATAAACCCTAATGAGGATCCACTTGATGCTCCTATAATAAACCCTAATGACGATCCACTTGATGCTCCTATAATAAACCCTAATGACGATCCACTTGATGCTCCTATAATAAACCCTAATGACGATCCACTTGATGCTCCTATAATAAACCCTAATGACGATCCACTTGATGCTCCTATAATAAACCCTAATGACGATCCACCTGCTCCTGTAATAAACCCTAATGATGGTCCACTTGATGCTCCTATAATAAACCCTAATGACGATCCACTTGATGCTCCTATAATAAACCCTAATGACGATCCACTTGATGCTCCTGTAATAAATCCTAATGACGATCCACTTGATGCTCCTGTAATAAACCTTAATGACGGTGCAGTACTTACTATCCTGTTGCGGACAGAGGGAGGGAAGAAGGTCTCCTTGTCATCGATAAGGAAGAAGTCAATCTTTTCCTTGTTGAAGGGTGAGGTGAAGTAGTCTGGTTCAGGATTCATAATGTGGTTCGGTAGACGGAAGGGAGTGAACAGCCAGTTCATGGGAATGTCCTGGTGGAAGAGGAGACTTTAAGAATGGGAATCTTTATCATTTTACATTCCTATCCTGAGTGCTAGTTTTACATTCTTATCCTGAGTACTAGTTTTACATTCCTAGCCTGAGGGCTAGTTTTATATTCCTGAGTACTAGTTTTATATTCCTAACCTGAGTACTAGTTTTACATTCCTAACCTGAGTACTAGTTTTACATTCCTAAACTGAGGACTAGTTTTACATTCCTAGCCTGAGTACTAGTTTTACATTCCTAAACTGAGGGCTAGTTTTATATTCCTGAGTACTAGTTTTATATTCCTAGCCTGAGTACTAGTTTTACATTCCTAGCCTGAGTACTAGTTTTACATTCCTAGCCTGAGTACTAGTTTTACATTCCTAGCCTGAGTACTAGTTTTACATTCCTAGCCTAAGTACTAGTTTTACATTCCTAGCCTGAGTACTAGTTTTACATTCCTAAACTGAGTACTAGTTTTACATTCCTAGCCTGAGTACTAGTTTTACATTCCTAGCCTGAGTACTAGTTTTACATTCCTAGCCTGAGTACTAGTTTTACATTTCTATCCTGAGGGCTAGTTTTACATTCCTAGCCTGAGTACTAGTTTTACATTCCTACTGAAGCGTGACGGCCAATTGTGTTTGGCTTGACAATGAAAGCAATGGAGTTAGCAAGAGCACAAACAGATCTTCCCTACAGTCTACGGAAATTTGTCCTGACGAGATTTTTCCTTTCAGTTTTGCGATTAGAACCGGGAACCCTCTGGTTGCTGGCTCGCCTCTCTAACCACTAGGATACCCGGCTGCCTACTGTACCTTGTGTGCGGGGATGTCGTTGGCCTTGAAGGGAACCTTGATCTTGAGGACATCGGCATAGGTGGCTAGCACATCCCACGGAGTGTGGATCTTCACATAGTATGTCTTACCATCATCTGACTCCTGATTGGAGGAGAGAAATGGAGAGATGTGGAGATGGTGAAATGGAGAGATGGTGTGATGGAGACATGGAGACAGAGAGATATGGAGATTTGGAGAGATGGTAGGATGGTGACATGGTGAGATGTGGAGATGGAGAGATTTGGAGAGATTGTAGGATGGAGAGATCAAGAGATGTGAAGATGGTGGGATGGAGAGATGGGGTGATGTGGAATGTGGAGATTTGGAGAGATGGTGGGATGGAGAGATGGTGAGATAGTGAGATGGAGAGATGGTGGGACGGAGAGATGTGGAGATGGAGAGATGTGGAGATGGAGAGATGTGGAGATGGAGAGATGGCGAAATTGACCAACACAGAAACAGACAGAGAAATAGGTAGATAATTAGACCAGAGAAACAGGCAGAGAAACAAAGACAGACAAAGATAGACAGACATAGTCATATCAGTTTCATTATAGGGTTGCTCAAGGACAATCCATTTCTGTCCCAATAGCAGAATTGAGCTACTTGCACTACCACAAACAAGCCATTTTCCTGAACTGTGCTGTGATGTTGTCTATTGATCTACCTACCTCAGGTGGTGAGATAGAGTAATGGTATCCCCCAATACAAAAACAGAACAGCCTGTCCCTGTATGGTCCAATGGTGTTATTCACTTACCTGGTCCCAGATCAGTTTATGCTGCGTTACTGACTTCTATGGTCCAATGGTGTTATTCACTAACCTGGTCCCAGATCAGTTTATGCTGTGTTACTAACTTCTATGGTCCAATGGTGTTATTCACTAACCTGGTCCCAGATCAGTTTATGCTGACCATAACTTCTTCTAACTGAATGAATCTTCAGAGGAGGAATATCACCATAACTTGGTAATATCTAACTGAATGAATCTTCAGAGGAGGAATCTCACCATAACTTGGTTATATCTAACTGAATGAATCTTCAGAGGAGGAATCTCACCATACCTTGGTAATATCTAACTGAATGAATCTTCAGAGGAGGAATCTCACCATAACTTGGTTATATCTAACTGAATGAATCTTCAGAGGAGGAATCTCACCATACCTTGGTAATATCTAACTGAATGAACCGTCAGAGCAGGAATCTCACCATAACTTGGTTATATCTAACTGAATGAACCGTCAGAGCAGGAATCTCACCGATTGATCCTCTGTCTCCAGCTCCAGACCTGCCTTCTGTAGGTTCGCCTCGTACTCCTTCCGCCTCTCCTGTTGAGAAACACAACAATAAAGGAGAGGAACTTAACAACTAGCAACGGGCATCGAAATTGTTAAAAGGTTTTTAAAACAACTCTAATAACGCTAACGGGGGAAAAACATCAGGCAAGAGTATAAAAGAGTCGGGAAGAGTCAAAGGAAAGCAATCAATCCCAGCCAGATTTAAAGTGATAAGTGGATTTTTCGGTGTCCTGTGTGAATCTAAGTGTGCGTTCTCTAATTCTCTCTTTCTCTCTCTCTCTCTCTCTCTCTCTCGGAGGACCTGAGCCCTAGGACCATGCCCCAGGACTACCTGACATGATGACTCCTTGCTGTCCCCAGTCCACCTGGCCGTGCTGCTGCTCCAGTTTCAACTGACCTGAGCCCTAGGACCATGCCCCAGGACTACCTGACATGATGACACCTTGCTGTCCCCAGTCCACCTGACCGTGCTGCTGCTCCAGTTTCAACTGACCTGAGCCCTAGGACCATGCCCCAGGACTACCTGACTTGATGACTCCTTGCTGTCCCCAGTCCACCTGACCGTGCTGCTGCTCCAGTTTCAACTGACCTGAGCCCTAGGACCATGCCCCAGGACTACCTGACTTGATGACTCCTTGCTGTCCCCAGTCCACCTGACCGTGCTGCTGCTCCAGTTTCAACTGTTCTGCCTTATTATTATACGACCATGCTGGTCATTTATGAATATTTGAACATCTTGGCCATGTTCTGTTATAATCTCCACCCGGCACAGCCAGAAGAGGACTGGCCACCCCTCATAGCCTGGTTCCTCTCTAGGTTTCTTCCTAGGTTTTGGCCTTTCTAGGGAGTTTTTCCTAGCCACCGGGCTTCTACACCTGCATTGCTTGCCGTTTGGGGTTTTAGGCTGGGTTTCTGTACAGCACTTTGAGATATCAGTTGATGTACGAAGGGCTATATAAATCAATTTGATTTGATTTGATTTTGCATCCCTCAAACACAGCAAATACTGCTGAAAAAGACAGACCCTCAGGTGGGTGGGGCATACGCGTTGCTATAGAAACACACGGTAATGGGGAGTTTATCTGTTTTGGCACTAGAAATACAACTTCCTCCATCAATTTCACTGCTTCGTCATCTGCATTTATCATACAGGATGAGGGCCTCAACTTTCCTGTTACCACACATCCAACTATAACATTCTAGGAATAGTGACTGTGTCTGTGTCTGTGTGACAGTTCCTGTCCAGGCCTAGGGTCAGTATGGTGGGCAGTGAGTGTGGTGACTGAGTGTGAGGTTCAGAACAGACAGACACAGCAGAGCTCTGCGTTATATTGGCATCGAACATGTCACCCTCCCTAGGAGAGGGGGTGACCTTGATCATTTATTGTTAAAACGAGAGGCTGCATGGATCTTTAACTTAACGACCCTTGCTCCCTTCGGTCTCAACGTAGACTTTGATCTGAAGCCATTCTTGTGATTATTGTGACTTTGCCATTGTAATTGTTTGTAAACTTGAATCTATGATCGTATGTTATCCATTTGTTGTTTGTATGCTGCTCTTTCTATGCCATTTTAATATTTGAGAAATTAACCAATGATATTAGGCCACTCTTGGCCATGATTACAGACACCTGTGTGTCTTGACACTATATAAATGAGTCATCCCGCAGTGTTTGTGATCATACCCTGATGAAGACAGCTTGGCTGTCGAAACGTTGGTAAATTAACATTTTTGCATCTGAGCTCCTGGAGTGTGCGGCTCTCCTTTATTTTCAAGTGTTCCTTGCGTTAGCCAGCACCTCGCCTGAATAGGTGTGCGTTTCTTTTTTTCTTTTTTCTAGATACAGCAGAGCTGACAGCAGAGCTGACAGGCCTCCCAGCCATGAAGTGACAGTAACAACAAGGTGTTAGAGCTAACACTCCTGTACCAGACACACTGGACCATTCACTCTGTAGCTACTAGTCCCTGGGCTAGCTGCATCCAAACACACTGTCTGTAGCTACTAGTCCCTGGGCTAGCTGCATCCAAACACACTGTCTGTAGCTACTAGTCCCTGGGCTAGCTGCAGCCACCATACAGTCTGAAGCTACTGACCAAGCCAGTCCAGTAGCCAAAGATACAGTCTGAAGCTACTGACCAGGCTAGTCCAGTAGCCAAACATACAGTCTGAAGCTACTGACCAGGCCAGCACAGTAGCCTAATATACAGCTTGAAGCTACTGACCAGGCCAGCACAGTAGCCTAATATACAGCTTGAAGCTACTGACCAGGCCAGCACAGTAGCCTAACATACAGTCTGAAGCTACTGACCAGGCAGGTCCAGTAGACTAACATACGGCTTGAAGCTACTGACCAGGCCAGTCCAGTAGCCAAACATACAGTCTGAAGCTACTGACCAGGCCAGCACAGTAGCCTAACATACAGTCTGAAGCTACTGACCAGGTCAGTCCAGTAGCCAAACATACAGTCTGAAGCTACTGACCAGGCCAGTCCAGTAGCCAAACATACAGTCTGAAGCTACTGACCAGGCCAGCACAGTAGCCTAACATACGGCTTGAAGCTACTGACCAGGCCAGTCCAGTAGCCAAACATACAGTCTGAAGCTACTGACCAGGCCAGCACAGTAGCCAAACATACAGTCTGAAGCTACTGACCAGGCCAGTCCAGTAGCCTAACATACGGCTTGAAGCTACTGACCAGGCCAGTCCAGTAGCCTAACATACGGCTTGAAGCTACTGACCAGGCCAGTCCAGTAGCCAAACATACAGTCTGAAGCTACTGACCAGGCCAGCACAGTAGCCAAACATACAGTCTGAAGCTACTGACCAGGCCAGCACAGTAGCCAAACATACGGCTTGAAGCTACTGACCAGGCCAGCACAGTAGCCTAACATACAGTCTGAAGCTACTGACCAGGCCAGCACAGTAGCCAAACATACGGCTTGAAGCTACTGACCAGGCCAGTCCAGTAGCCAAACATACAGTCTGAAGCTACTGACCAGGCCAGCACAGTAGCCAAACATACAGTCTGAAGCTACTGACCAGGCCAGTCCAGTAGCCTAACATACGGCTTGAAGCTACTGACCAGGCCAGTCCAGTAGCCAAACATACAGTCTGAAGCTACTGACCAGGCCAGCACAGTAGCCAAACATACAGTCTGAAGCTACTGACCAGGCCAGTCCAGTAGCCAAACATACAGTCTGAAGCTACTGACCAGGCCAGTCCAGTAGCCAAACATACAGTCTGAAGCTACTGACCAGGCCAGTCCAGTAGCCTATCATATGGGGACAAGGGAGGGCTGTGTCACAGTTCACACAGCATGTAAATACTACTCAAACATACTTAGCACTCAAAATACACTAAAAAATAACAATTTAACCAAGGAAACTAAGTGTCAATTCAAGGCTAACGCAAAAGCAAGGCTGATGATAAGGACACTCCATTCCATGGGGCTGGCTAGGAATCAGGAATCATAGCTACTGCAACTTATCTCTAGAATATTCAAGGGAAAAATCCACTCAAAAACTATATTTTGGTAGTTTTTTTTCATTAGTCCATACAGTTCATAATGTTTTTCATGTCGGCAGTCAAGTGTTCAAGATATTGGACTTTGAAGGAGCAAAGTGCCACCGGCCGTTTCCCCTTTAACACTATCAATAAAGTCAGTGATATTATGAACAGCTTGGCAAGAGAAAACTAGCTGCTACTGACAACTGACTATGTAGTACAGTATGCTTCTATACGGACTCACACTGTTTAACTGTAGTATTGCCAAATACTAGTCATGTAGCCTGGTTAAACCAAACTGAAGGCTGAACTCACAATGGAGTGGAACATTCAGTCTGGTTTACCCCAGGCTATGTAGTACAGTATGCTTCTATACTGACTCACACTGTTTAACTGTAGTATTGCCAAATACTAGTCATGTAGCCTGGTTAAACCAAACTGAAGGCTGAACTCACAATGGAGTGGAACATTCAGTCTGGTTTACCCCAGGCTATGTAGTACAGTATGCTTCTATACTGACTCACACTGTTTAACTGTAGTATTGCCAAATACTAGTCATGTAGCCTGGTTAAACCAAACTGAAGGCTAAACTCACAATGGAGTGGAACATTCAGTCTGGTTTACCCCAGGCTATGTAGTACAGTATGCTTCTATACTGACTCACACTGTTTAACTGTAGTATTGCCAAATACTAGTCATGTAGCCTGGTTAAACCAAACTGAAGGCTGAACTCACAATGGAGTGGAACATTCAGTCTGGTTTACCCCAGGCTATGTAGTACAGTATGCTTCTATACTGACTCACACTGTTTAACTGTAGTATTGCCAAATACTAGTCATGTAGCCTGGTTAAACCAAACTGAAGGCTAAACTCACAATGGAGTGGAACATTCAGTCTGGTTTACCCAGGCTAAGTAGTACAGTGCTCAGAAACCAGCACCTAGTCTCACTTTGAATTACAGTACAATTACAGATTACAGTACATTGAAAAACTTGTGATAACTAGTAAATTGTGTTTAACAACTAGTTGACGTTATAGAAAAGGTTATAGCTACAGTAAGAGTGAGCACAGGTGTGTTTCTGAAGGTTGTATTTTACCTGCTTCCTCTCTCCGTCTCGGTCATCCACATAGGACAGGATGAAGTCAATCCTCCTCTTTCCATCACGGAAGAACACAGAGTCTTTACTCTGCTGATGCTTGTCAACCTGAGAGGAGACCGACAACACACACACACACACACACACACACACACACACACACACACACACACACACACACACACACACACACACACACACACACACACACGTGGTCAGTTGAAATACACAGACAAAGCCCCGTATTCCCAGACACACATTTAAGTCCTTGACTGAAAAGCTTTATATCAATAGAGATGATGTGTCTGTCTGGGAAGCCGGCGGCCCATAAGGTACATCTTAACGAAGGACAGCCTTAGATGCATTCAGTAAGGTAGACAGTCTTCAGTTCACTCCTACTCGTAAACGTTTTCAAACAGTAGACGAGTACATTATTGAACACAGACAAGGATCTGAGCCACTCATCCACAGCACAGCAACGCCACTGCAAATCAATCCATATACTGTCACTGTAATTCGATACATCGATGCCACGATGAAGAATCACACACAGCAACACAGTATTACCTCTTGGCTGTAGAGGTCGGACGACAAGCAAGGAGCAAGAGCAACGCAATTCAATTTCAACCATGGCTTAGAGTGGAACTGACAGCGTTTTAACTACTTTGCAGATTTAAAAAAAAAAAACAGACAATCATAATATCAGTAAAAAATATATATATCAAATTTATTTTATGATTTTATTAAATGTCAGTTTATGCTACAAAACTAGCTTTATAAAGAGTTTTTAAAAATAGGGTAAATTCGACTTTAACATTCCATGAAGTTCCAAAACATATTACTATTAGGTTGCAAATTGGGCCAGTAACCAAAAGGTTGCTGGATCGAATCCCCGAGCTGACAAGGTAAAAAGCTGTCGTTCTGCCCCTGAACAAGGCATTTAACCCACTGTTCGCCGGTAGGACGTCATTGTAAATAAGAATTTGTTCTTAACTGGCTTGCCTAGTTAAATAAAGGTTAAAAATAAATAAATCATTTAAATCCCAGCTGGCCTGGTACATTGTTTGCTGCCTGCATTCGCGATGTACTGTTTCAGTTTTATTAATGACTTAATCTTTTGGACAAAATCAGATGAATGAAAGTAAGGCTGAGAATGTTAATACAATCAAACTAGCAAGGGTAATGATCATAACTCAGTCATAACGTCGCTAATAGGCTAGCGCATCTATTTATGCAGAAAGATAAAAACACGTAGGCTAACGTCAGGTAGATAGCTAGCTAGCTAGCTAGGAGGATCTCACGTGTGTGTGAGTGATTGACTTTCTCCCCTCATATTGTTTTTCGTTGGTCATACACAGTTAGAGATGCAGGTGTTATTTTGGTTTAGCATATCTCTTGGCTATCTTGTCACGCCCTGGCCTTAGTATTTTGTGTTTTCTTTATTATTGTGGTCAGGCCAGGGTGTGACATGGGTGATTATGTGTTTGTCTTGTCTAGGGGTTTTGTAGATTGATGGGGTTGTGTTCAGTGTAGTATTCTAGCTAAGTCTATGGTTGCCTGGAGTGGTTCTCAATCAGGGGCAGGTGTTTATCGTTGTCTCTGATTGAGAACCATATTTAGGCAGCCATATTCTTTGGGTATTTTGTGG
The DNA here is from genome assembly GCF_034236695.1 of Oncorhynchus nerka. Taxonomy (NCBI): domain Eukaryota; kingdom Metazoa; phylum Chordata; class Actinopteri; order Salmoniformes; family Salmonidae; genus Oncorhynchus; species Oncorhynchus nerka. The sequence continues at coordinate 9,313,672 of NC_088412.1, read as the reverse complement.
GTGATTGTTTCCTGTCTCTGTGTTTTGCACCAGTTAGGACTGTTTTGGATTTTCCACGTTTTCTTATTTTGTATATGTATATTGTTCACGTTATCATCTTTATTAAAGATGTTCAACCATAACCACGCTGCATTTTGGTCCTCCTCTCCTTCCCAGGAAGAAAACCGTAACATATCTACTCTGATATCAGAGCACTCTCGTCTGAGTGTGCCAGAGTGCAGAATAACTGATGCATTTACCAAAGTGCAACACCCGCTGAATATGACCGGTGTCAGTAAACGTGGACAAAGAAAGTACTAGTTAGTCACCAACGCTCTCAGTAACATGTAAACAGCCCAACCAACTCTGCTACGGCAAGTAAAATGGTCGGAGTGAGGAGGTCTCTCATTTGTGTCTGGAAGTAGCTAATTAGCAAGCTAGACAACTTTAGCCAGTTAGCTTGGGTGCTTGGTTGGGACAAGCATGCATCATTGGCAGACATGCTGCACAGATAGACGAGTAGGCTACAATTCACCATCGTTTATCAATTTAAGCAATCTTGACAGACAACTCGCTGAAAAAGTTTGAGAGAGTTTTAAATAAGGTTTCTTTGTTGTATTTTAGCTCATCTTGCTCTGGCTAACATTAGTTGATCTTGTTGTTGATGTGTATAACTGAGGGAGAGAGAGCCTACCTTTTCATGGTTGTTTGATCTGTAAAAGTTTACAAATGTAAGGGGACTACCGTGTTATTTACATATTTACAGAAGTCCATTCAGGTATATATTTGTGGCTTTCGATGAATGTGTTCTAACGATCTAAAGTTGTGCTGTTGCTACTTCCTGAAAACACACACAGTCCAGTTCAAAGTGAATGAGGTCAGGGCCTACTTCCTGTAAACACACACAGTCCAGTTCCAAGTGAATGAGGTCAGGGCCTACTTCCTGAAAACACACACAGTCCAGTTCAAAGTGAATGAGGTCAGGGTCTACTTCCTGAAAACACACACAGTCCAGTTCAAAATGAACGAGGTCAGGGTCTACTTCCTGTAAACACACACAGTCCAGTTCAAAGTGAATGAGGTCAGGGCCTACTTCCTGTAAACACACACAGTCCAGTTCAAAATGAATGAGGTCAGGGTCTACTTCCTGTAAACACACACAGTCCAGTTCAAAGTGAATGAGGTCAGGGTCTACTTCCTGTAAACACACACAGTCCAGTTCAAAGTGAATGAGGTCAGGGCCTACTTCCTGTAAACACACACAGTCCAGTTCAAAGTGAATGAGGTCAGGGTCTACTTCCTGTAAACACACAGAGTCCAGTTCAAAATGAATGAGGTCAGGGTCTACTTCCTGTAAACACACACAGTCCAGTTCAAAGTGAATGAGGTCAGGGTCTACTTCCTGTAAACACACACAGTCCAGTTCAAAGTGAATGAGGTCAGGGTCTACTTCCTGTAAACACACACAGTCCAGTTCAAAATGAATGAGGCCAGGGTCTACTTCCTGTAAACACACACAGTCCAGTTCAAAGTGAATGAGGTCAGGGTCTACTTCCTGTAAACACGCACAGTCCAGTTCAAAGTGAATGAGGTCGGGGTCTACTTCCTGTAAACACACACAGTCCAGTTCAAAGTGAATGAGGTCAGGGCCTACTTCCTGTAAACACACACAGTCCAGTTCAAAGTGAATGAGGTCAGGGTCTACTTCCTGTAAACACACACAGTCCAGTTCAAAGAAAATGAGGTCAGGGCCTACTTCCTGTAAACACACACAGTCCAGTTCAAAGAAAATGAGGTCAGGGTCTACTTCCTGTAAACACACACAGTCCAGTTCAAAATGAATGAGGTCAGGGTCTACTTCCTGTAAACACACACAGTCCAGTTCAAAGAAAATGAGGTCAGGGTCTACTTCCTGTAAACACACACAGTCCAGTTCAAAGAAAATGAGGTCAGGGTCTACTTCCTGTAAACACACACAGTCCAGTTCAAAGTGAATGAGGTCAGGTCCTACTTCCTGTAAACACACACAGTCCAGTTCAAAGTGAATGAGGTCAGGGCCTACTTCCTGTAAACACACACAGTCCAGTTCAAAGTGAATGAGGTCAGGGTCTACTTCCTGTAAACACACACAGTCCAGTTCAAAGAAAATGAGGTCAGGGCCTACTTCCTGTAGACACACACAGTCCAGTTCAAAGAAAATGAGGTCAGGGTCTACTTCCTGTAAACACACACAGTCCAGTTCAAAATGAATGAGGTCAGGGTCTACTTCCTGTAAACACACACAGTCCAGTTCAAAGAAAATGAGGTCAGGGTCTACTTCCTGTAAACACACACAGTCCAGTTCAAAGAAAATGAGGTCAGGGTCTACTTCCTGTAAACACACACAGTCCAGTTCAAAGAAAATGAGGTCAGGGTCTACTTCCTGTAAACACACACAGTCCAGTTCAAAGTGAATGAGGTCAGGTCCTACTTCCTGTAAACACACACAGTCAAGTATACTGTGAAAAGTACATATATGGAAATCAGTTGATTAAATACAATTCATTAGGCCCTAACCTACGGATTTCACACGACTGGGTAGGGTTTCAGCCATGGGTGGGCCTTGGAGGGCATAGGCCCACCGACTTGGCAGCCAGGCCCATCCACTGGGGAGCCAGGCCCAGCCAATCAGAATGAGTTTGGTTTCCCCCTCGGTCTTGGACAAGACAGATATTTTGATTAGGTTTTATTTACTGAAGTGTCTATTAGTTGTCTATTAAACGCACTGCCGCTTTCACACTCTATATTGCTATAGAATTTTCACATTGCCTTAGTATACCCTTCCGGCCATTACAATGAGCCTGTCCTCCTGTACCTCCGCCCACCAGCCTCCTCTGATATCCCGGTGCATCCAGCCTGGCCCTAGCCTGATCCCAGATCTGTTTGTGCTGTCTTGCCAGATAGACTGCAATAGATCTAGGTTCAGGCTAATATGGTCTCGACCTTTGAACTCTAAACGTACTTCCATTGTATTTTCTTATTTAGAACACATTTTTTGAAACTCTGCCTTTGGGTAACTGAATGATCACAAAGAGGAGACGCCAGCCATGTTGCCCAAGCACTGCAGCCTCGGCAGCGGTAGGCTACAGCCTGCAGAGAAAGAAATAGCCTGGTCTGACTCACACACGGGAAGGAGTGCCCTATTGAGAAAGAGGAGACCTGTTCCCTGTCATTGCTGGTACATCTGTTCACATGAACCTATAAATAACTTAACAACTGAACCACATAATGCTAGAATTGGCCGTACTAACACAGCTACAGTCTGGATCACATGCTAATAGAATTGGCACAACAAACACACTGGACACAGACACACTGGACATAAACACACTGGACACAGACGCCCAGCCAACACACTGGACACAGACACACTGGACATAAACACACTGGACACAGACACACTGAACATAGGCGTCCTCTTTAGTCTACCCTCACAAACACAGTGATTCTGCCCTGTCCCAATAGATATGAATAGCATCCTGCTCAATAGAGCCATAAACCTACTAGTCCCAGTCAACACATGGTGAAAACATCCTCTAGTACTCCTCACTCACACAAGAGTCCTCTGGACAGGACAATCCTCACTGCTCATAGATTTACAGTAGCACAACAACAACCACTGAGCCAGGTAGTCCCCAGTCTCCCAGTCCCCCGTCCCCCAGTCTTCCAGTCTTCCAGTCCCTCAATACCCCATCCCCCCAGTCTTCCAGTCCCCCAGTCCCTCAATACCCCATCCCCCAGTCCCCCAGTCCCTCAATACCCCATCCCCCAGTCTTCCAGTCCCCCAGTCCCTCAATACCCCATCCCCCAGTCTTCCAGTCCCCCAGTCCCTCAATACCCCATCCCCCAGTCTTCCAGTCCCTCAATACCCCATCCCCCAGTCTTCCAGTCCCCCCAGTCTTCCAGTCCCTCAATACCCCATCCCCCAGTCTTCCAGTCCCCCAGTCTTCCAGTCCCTCAATACCCCATCCCCCAGTCTTCCAGCCCCCCAGTCTTCCAGTCCCCCAGTCCCTCAATACCCCATCCCCCAGTCTTCCAGTCCCCCAGTCCCTCAATACCCCATCCCCCAGTCTTCCAGTCCCTCAATACCCCATCCCCCAGTCTTCCAGTCCCCCAGTCTTCCAGTCCCTCAATACCCCATCCCCCAGTCTTCCAGTCCCTCAATACCCCATCCCCCAGTCTTCCAGTCCCCCAGTCTTCCAGTCCCTCAATACCCCATCCCCCAGTCTTCCAGTCCCTCAATACCCCATCCCCCAGTCTTCCAGCCCCCAGTCTTCCAGTCCCTCAATACCCCATCCCCCAGTCTTCCAGTCCCTCAATACCCCATCCCCCAGTCTTCCAGTCCCTCAATACCCCATCCCCCCAGTCTTCAACTGTTCTGCCTTATTATTATTGGACCATGCTGGTCATTTATGAACATTTGAACATCTTGGCCATGTTCTGTTATAATCTCCACCCGGCACAGCCAGAAGAGGACTGGCCACCCCACATAGCCTGGTTCCTCTCTAGGTTTCTTCCTAGGTTTTGGCCTTTCTAGGGAGTTTTTCCTAGCCACCGTGCTTCTACACCTGCATTGCTTGCTGTTTGGGGTTTTAGGCTGGGTTTCTGTACAGCACTTTGAGATATCAGCTGATGTACGAAGGGCTATATAAATAAATTTGATTTGATTTGATTCCAGTCCCCCAGTACCCCAGTCCCCCTGTCTTCCAGTCCCCCAGTCTTCCAGTCCCCCAGTCTTCCAGTCCCCCAGTCTTCCAGTCCCCCAGTCTTCCAGTCCCCCAATACCCCATCCCCCCAGTCTTCCAGTCCCCCAGTCTTCCAGTCCCCCTGTCTTCCAGTCCCCCAGTCTTCCAGTCCCCCAGTCTTCCAGTCCCCCAGTCTTCCAGTCCCCCAATACCTCGTCCCCCAGTCTTCCAGTCCCCCTGTCTTCCAGTCCCCCTGTATTCCAGTTCCCCCAGTACCCAGTCCCCCAGTACCCCATCTCCCAGTCTCCACACCCTCTACCTCTCACAAACACATTGATTGATTGTTACCGTAGCTACAGTAAGAGGGGGAGGAGAGGAGAAGAATAAGAGCACTTTACCTCCTAGGCCTGGGTTTGTTTTAGAATTCTTTGTGGATCTGTGTAATCTGAGGGAAATGTGTGTTTATCAAAATATGGCCATACATTTGGCAGGAGGTTAGGAAGTGCAGCTCAGTTTCCACCTCATTTTATGGGCAGTGAGCACATAGCCTGTCTTCTCTTGAGAGCCATCGGCTGTGACTTCCACTATGTCTGCATCAGCTGTGACTTCCACTATGTCTGCATCAGCTGTGACTTCCACTATGTCTGCATCAGCTGTGGCTTCCACTATGTCTGCATCAGCTGTGACTTCCACTATGTCTGCATCAGCTGTGACTTCCACTATGTCTGCATCAGCTGAAAGGCAGCTGTGTCTTTTACACAGCCAGAGTGCTTTCTTCTGGGTGCAACAAGGACGACGAGCCCCTAACCCACTCATTTACTACCCCTCTCCTTTACTACCTCACCAGTCCAGTCACATCCTGGGACAAGCCCACATTCACTCAGACATCCAGAGGAGGAAGGAGAGAGAGAGGAGGAAGGAGAGAGAGGAGGGAGGGGAGAGAGAGGAGGGAGGGGAGAGAGGGGGGGCACGGAGTGAGCAGCAGAGATACAGAGCCAGCAACAGGAGAGAGAGAGAGAGAGAGAGAGGGAGAGAGGACAGAGCCAGCTCGAGGAGAGGGGCAGAGAGAGAGAGAGAGATAGAGAGAGGGATAAAGAGAGAGAGAGAGGACAGAGCCAGCTCGAGGAAAGGGCAAGAGAGAGAGAGAGAGAGAGAGAGAGAGAGAGAGAGAGAGAGAGAGAGAGAGAGAGAGAGAGAGAGAGAGAGAGAGAGAGAGAGGGAGAGAGAGAGAGAGAGAGAGAGGACAGAGCCAGCTCGAGGAGAGGGGACGAGAGAGAGAGAGAGAGAGAGAGAGAGAGGACAGAGCCAGCTCGAGGAGAGGGGCAGAGAGAGAGAGAGAGGGAGAGAGAGAGGACAGAGCCAGCTCGAGGAGAGGGGCAGAGAGAGAGAGAGAGATAGAGAGAGAGGGATAAAGAGAGAGAGAGGACAGAGCCAGCTCGAGGAAAGGGGAAGAGAGAGAGAGAGAGAGAGAGAGAGAGAGAGAGGACAGAGCCAGCTCGATGAGAGGGGACGAGAGAGAGAGAGAGAGAGAGAGAGAGAGAGAGAGAGAGAGAGAGAGAGAGAGGACAGAGCCAGCTAGAGGAAAGGGGAAGAGAGAGAGAGGACAGAGCCAGCTCGAGGAGGAGAAGAGAGGGAGAGCGACAGAGGAGAGAGGCTGGGGAGGGAGAAAGAGAGAGAGAGGCAGAGGAGAGAGGGAGAGAGAGAGGGAGAGAGAGAGATTGTTTATTATCGATTTCACTTGCATATGTTTCCCATGTCAACAAAAGGGAAAATTAACATAAAAATGGGTTACATTTACAATGGTGTTTGTTCTTCACTGGTTGACCTTTTCTTGTGGCAACAGGTCACATATCTTGCTGCTGTGATGGCACACTGTGGTATTTCACCCAGTAGATATGGGAGTTTATCAAAATCTGGTTTGTTTTTAAATTCTTTGTGTGTCTGTGTAATCTGAGGGAAATATGTGTTTCTAATATGGTCATACATTGGGCAGGAGGTTAGGAAGTGCATCTCAATTTCCACCTCATTTTATGGGCAGTGTGCACATAGCCTGTCTTCTCTTGAGAGCCATGTCTGTCTACGGCGGCCTTTCTCAATAGCAATTCTATGCTCACTGAGTCTGTACGAGGTCAAAGCTTTCCTTAAGTTTGGGTCAGTCACAGTGGTCGGGTATTCTGTGGGCAGTGTGCACATATCTCTGTCTAACAATAAGCTATTCAAGGAGTCTGTAACTGATACTATTTTACACAATACAAACAACATTAAACCTGAAAATAACACTGGAGAACAAAGTACAGACAGCAGGCAGGTGGAGAACACTGGACAGACAGCAGGCAGGTGGAGAACACTGGACAGACAGCAGGCAGGTGGAGAACAAAGGACAGACAGCAGGCAGGTGGAGAACACTGGACAGACAGCAGGCAGGTGGAGAACAAAGTACAGACAGCAGGCAGGTGGAGAACACTGGACAGACAGCAGGCAGGTGGAGAACACTGGACAGACAGCAGGCAGGTGGAGAACACTGGACAGACAGCAGGCAGGTGGAGAACACTGTACAGACAGCAGGCAGGTGGAGAACACTGGACAGACAGCAGGCAGGTGGAGAACACTGGACAGACAGCAGGCAGGTGGAGAACACTGTACAGACAGCAGGCAGGTGGAGAACACTGGACAGACAGCAGGCAGGTGGAGAACAAAGTACAGACAGCAGGCAGGTGGAGAACACTGGACAGACAGCAGGCAGGTGGAGAACACTGTACAGACAGCAGGCAGGTGGAGAACACTGGACAGACAGCAGGCAGGTGGAGAACACTGGACAGACAGCAGGCAGGTGGAGAACACTGGACAGACAGCAGGCAGGTGGAGAACAAAGTACAGACAGCAGGCAGGTGGAGAACACTGTACAGACAGCAGGCAGGTGGAGAACACTGGACAGACAGCAGGCAGGTGGAGAACACTGTACAGACAGCAGGCAGGTGGAGAACACTGGACAGACAGCAGGCAGGTGGAGAACACTGTACAGACAGCAGGCAGGTGGAGAACAAAGTACAGACAGCAGGCAGGTGGAGAACAAAGTACAGACAGCAGGCAGGTGGAGAACAAAGTACAGACAGCAGGCAGGTGGAGAACAAAGTACAGACAGCAGGCAGGTGGAGAACAAAGTACAGACAGCAGGCAGGTGGAGAACAAAGTACAGACAGCAGGCAGGTGGAGAACAAAGTACAGACAGCAGGCAGGTGGAGAACAAAGTACAGACAGCAGGCAGGTGGAGAACAAAGTACAGACAGCAGGCAGGTGGAGAACAAAGTACAGACAGCAGGCAGGTGGAGAACACTGGACAGACAGCAGGCAGGTGGAGAACAAAGTACAGACAGCAGGCAGGTGGAGAACACTGTACAGACAGCAGGCAGGTGGAGAACACTGGACAGACAGCAGGCAGGTGGAGAACACTGGACAGACAGCAGGCAGGTGGAGAACAAAGTACAGACAGCAGGCAGGTGGAGAACAAAGTACAGACAGCAGGCAGGTGGAGAACACTGGACAGACAGCAGGCAGGTGGAGAACACTGTACAGACAGCAGGCAGGTGGAGAACACTGGACAGACAGCAGGCAGGTGGAGAACACTGGACACCTGTTCGCCAGGGGGAAAGATAACACCAGACACATATTACTCTATTTGACTGGTTCATGTGTCATTTCATTTACAGGAGAAGCCAGAGGATTGTCAACAAACCATCAGCTTGTGAAAAACAACAACAATCTACTCCTTATATTCACTTGTCCCTTGGTCTTTAAGCTTAACTTAACCCTTCAGCTTATCTACATCTATCTATCTTATTTATCTTATCTCTAAGGTGGGAATCAACATGGTAGAAGCTCCACCCAGACACTTCAGTTCTGGGGACGTGGAAGGGCTCGGGTCGAGGGGACAGGTTAGGGCCGAGGGGACAGGTTAGGGCAGAGGGGAAGGGTTAGGGCCGAGGGGAAGGGTTAGGGCCGAGGGGAAGGGTTAGGGCCGAGGGCAAGGGTTAGGACCGAGGTTAGAAGGGTTAGTGCCGAGGGGAAGGGTTAGGGCCGAGGGGAAGGGTTAGGGCCGCGAGGAAGGGTTAGGGTAGAGGGGAAGGGTTAGGGCAGAGGGGAAGGGTTAGGGCCGAGGGGAAGGGTTAGGGCCGAGGTTAGAAGGGTTAGTGCCGAGGGGAAGGGTTAGGACCGAGGTTAGAAGGGTTAGTGCCGAGGGGAAGGGTTAGGGCCGAGGGGAAGGGTTAGGGCCGTGAGGAAGGGTTAGGGCAGAGGGGAAGGGTTAGGGCAGAGGGGAAGGGTTAGGGCCGAGGAGAAGGGTTAGGGCCGAGGGCAAGGGTTAGGGCCGAGGTTAGAAGGGTTAGTGCCGAGGGGAAGGGTTAGGGCCGAGGGGAAGGGTTAGGGCCGCGAGGAAGGGTTAGGGTAGAGGGGAAGGGTTAGGGCAGAGGGGAAGGGTTAGGGCCGAGGGGAAGGGTTAGGGCCGAGGTTAGAAGGGTTAGTGCCGAGGGGAAGGGTTAGGGCCGAGGGGAAGGGTTAGGGCCGTGAGGAAGGGTTAGGGCAGAGGGGAAGGGTTAGGGCAGAGGGGAAGGGTTAGGGCCGAGGGGAAGGGTTAGGGCCGAGGGCAAGGGTTAGGGCAGAGGTTAGAAGGGTTAGTGCCGAGGGGAAGGGTTAGGGCCGAGGGGAAGGGTTAGGGCCGAGGGGAAGGGTTAGGGCCGAGGGCAAGGGTTAGGGCCGAGGTTAGAAGGGTTAGTGCCGAGGGGAAGGGTTAGGGCCGAGGGGAAGGGTTAGGGCCGTGAGGAAGGGTTAGGGCAGAGGGGAAGGGTTAGGGCAGAGGGGAAGGGTTAGGGCAGAGGGGAAGGGTTAGGGCAGAGGGGAAGGGTTAGGGCCGAGGGGAAGGGTTAGGGCCGAGGGGAAGGGTTAGGGCCGAGGGGAAGGGTTAGGGCTGTGAGGAAGGGTTTGGGCCGAGGTTAGAAGGGTTAGTGCCGAGGGGAAGGGTTAGGGCCGAGGGGAAGGGTTAGGGCCGTGAGGAAGGGTTTGGGCCGAGGGGAAGGGTTAGGGCCGTGAGGAAGGGTTAGTGCCGAGGGGAAGGGTTAGGGCCGTGAGGAAGGGTTTGGGCCAAGGGGAAGGGTTAGGGCCGAGGGTTAGGGCCGAGGGTCGGGGTTAGGGCAGAGGGGAAGGGTTAGGGCCGAGGGAAGGGTTAGGGCCGTGAGGAAGGGTTTGGGCCAAGGGGAAGGGTTAGGGCCGAAGGGAAGTGTTAGGGCCGAGGGTCGGGGTTAGGGCCGAGGGTCGGGGTTAGGGCAGAGGGGAAGGGTTAGGGCCGAGGGGAAGGGTTAGGGCCGAGGGTCGGGGTTAGGGCCGAGGGTCGGGGTTAGGGCAGAGGGGAAGGGTTAGGGCCGAGGGGAAGGGTTAGGGCCGAGAGGAAGGGTTAGGGCCGAGGGGAAGGGGTTAGGGTCGAGGGGAAGGGGTTAGGGCCGAGGTTAGGGCAGAGGGGAAGGGTTAGGGCCGAGGGGAAGGGGTTAGGGCAGAGGTTAGGGCCGAGAGGAAGGGTTAGGGCCGAGGGGAAGGGGTTAGGGCAGAGGGGAAGGGTTAGGATGCATTATCTCCATTGTTTTTGAAGGTAGACCATTCTGGTAGGCCTATATTATGATCAAATAGCCACTGTAGCCTACTTGGCCACTGTTAAACCTGTAACCTAAAGCGGCTACAGCCTCAGTGTTGACAGTAAAACTGTAACTTAAAGCACCTACAGCCTCAGTGTTCACAGTAAAACTGTAACTTAAAGCACCTACAGCCTCAGTGTTCACAGTAAAACTGTAACTTAAAGTGGGTACAGCCTCACTGTTCACAGTAAAACTGTAACTTAAAGCAGGTACAGCATCAGTGTTGACAGTAAAACTATAACTTAAAGCAGGTACAGCATCCGTGTTCACAGTAAAACTGTAACTTAAAGCAGGTACAGCATCAGTGTTGACAGTAAAACTGTAACTTAAAGCACCTACAGCCTCAGTGTTGACAGTAAAACTGTAACTTAAAGCACCTACAGCCTCAGTGTTCACAGTAAAACTGTAACTTAAAGTGGGTACAGCCTCACTGTTCACAGTAAAACTGTAACTTAAAGCAGGTACAGCATCAGTGTTGACAGTAAAACTATAACTTAAAGCAGGTACAGCATCCGTGTTCACAGTAAAACTGTAACTTAAAGCAGGTACAGCATCAGTGTTGACAGTAAAACTGTAACTTAAAGCACCTACAGCCTCAGTGTTCACAGTAAAACTGTAACTTAAAGCACCTACAGCCTCAGTGTTGACAGTAAAACTATAACTTAAAGCACCTACAGCCTCAGTGTTCACAGTAAAACTGTAACTTAAAGCAGGTACAGCATCACTGTTGACAGTAAAACTGTAACTTAAAGCAGGTACAACATCAGTGTTCACAGTAAAACTGAACTTAAAGCAGGTACAGCATCAGTGTTCACAGTAAACTGTAACTTATAGCAGGTACAGCATCAGTGTTGACAGTAAAACTGTAACTTAAAGCAGGTACAGCCTCACTGTTCACAGTAAAACTGTAACTTAAAGCAGGTACAGCCTCAGTGTTGACAGTAAAACTGTAACTTAAAGCACCTACAGCCTCAGTGTTCACAGTAAAACTGTAACTTAAAGCAGGTACAGCCTCAGTGTTGACAGTAAAACTGTAACTTAAAGCAGGTACAACCTCAGTGTTGACAGTAAAACTGTAACTTAAAGCAGGTTCAGCATCAGTGTTGACAGTAAACCCGCCGGACGTTGTCAGTGACGAAAACATGAGAGGGAACATTGCCAGGCACAACCCATCACATACTACAATCTACCATAGGGTAATATATCTACAACAGACACATTGCCAAGAGGCGTCAGCGTAGCCTAGTGGTTAGAGTGTCGGACTAGTAAACGAAAGGTTGCAAGATCGAATCCCCGAGCTGCCAAGGTAGAAAATCTGTCATTCTGCCCCTGAACAAAGTAGTTAACCCACTGTTCCTAGGCCATCATTGAAAATAAGAATTTGTTCTTAAATAAAGGTTTTAAAAAATCAGGCTCAGATTCACGTGACTCTTGGTGGACTAGTAAGAAAGTCATCATAAATCTGCACACATTCAACAGCCTGAGATTGATGTTATTACTTCTAAACAAAATCACTTTTTTTTGGTTCCTCATCTTATGTTATGTTTTGTGTTTATGTTTTATGCTCTTTATGTTCTTGCTCGGACAGTCGCTAAGATTATATTTGGTTGTGATCTTTGCAAAATACCTATTTTGGATGCAGCAGCAGTTAGCTAGAATGCTAACGCTCATTGATATAGACTGTAGCAAAAGCTAGCCAAACAGCCGTTTTACTGGTTGAAGTTGAAGTGTTTAAAAAAAAAAAAAAAAGTATAATGCAGTTGATTTGCAATGATGATGACACAAACATTATATTACACAGGACATGCTTACAACCCTGGTCGTGAGGACCCAAAGGGGCTTGAGTGTTTTCCCTAGCACACACACACACGCCATTCAAATAATCAACCCATCGTCATTAGTGGAATCAGGTGCGTTAATACGAGGGCAAAAACTACAATGTTCACCCTCTTCGGGTTACCAGGACCAGGGTGAAGAAACACTGCCGCACGGTATAGTGTCACACCAAGTCTGTTTACCATACGTTATATAACGTAACATCACACCAAGCCTGTTTACCATACGTTATATAACGTAACATCACACCAAGCCCGTGGTTTACCATACAGTATATAATGTAACATCACACCAAGCCCGTGGTTTACCATACAGTATATAATGTAACATCACACCAAGCCTGTTTACCATACGTTATATAACGTAACATCACACCAAGCCCGTGGTTTACCATACAGTATATAACGTAACATCACACCAAGCCCGTGGTTTACCATGCCATACCCTGGAGCGATGCTTCAGGAACAGAGCCCTTTTTCTCCACATCTGTGGAGGAAGGAACCAACCGGGCAGTGAGAGAGGGAGAGAGGAACCAACCGGGCAGTGAGAGAGGGAGAGAGGAACCATCCGGGCAGTGAGAGAGGGAGAGAGGAACCAACCGGGCAGTGAGAGAGGGAGAGCGGGACCAACCGGGCAGTGAGAGAGGGAGAGAGGAACCAACCGGGCAGTGAGAGAGGGAGAGAGGAACCAACCGGGCAGTCAGAGAGGGAGAGACGAACCAACCGGGCAGTGAGAGAGGGAGAGAGGAACCAACCGGGCAGTGAGAGAGGGAGAGAGGAACCAACCAGGCAGTGAGAGAGGGAGAGAGGAACCAACCGGGCAGTCAGAGAGGGAGAGAGGAACCAACTGGGCAGTGAGAGAGGGAGAGGAACCAACCGGGCAGTCAGAGAGGGAGAGAGGAATCAACCGGGCAGTGAGAGAGGGGGAGAGGAACCAACCGGGCAGTGAGAGAGGGAGAGAGGAATCAACCGGGCAGTGAGAGAGGGAGAGGAACCAACCGGGCAGTCAGAGAGGGAGAGAGGAATCAACCGGGCAGTCAGAGAGGGAGAGGAACCAACCGGGCAGTGAGAGAGGAGAGAGGAATCAACCGGGCAGTGAGAGAGGGGAGAGGAACCAACCGGGCAGTGAGAGAGGGAGAGGAACCAACCGGGCAGTGAGAGAGGGAGAGGAACCAACCGGGCAGTGAGAGAGGGAGAGAGGGCGAGAGAGAGAGGGAGAGAGAGACAGAGAGACAGAGAGGGAGAGAGGAACCAACCGGGCAGTGAGAGAGGGAGAGAGGGAGAGAGAGGGAAAGAGGGAGAGAGAGAGAGGGAGAGAGAGACAGAGAGACAGAGAGAGAGAGAGAGAGAGAGAGAGAGAGAGAGAGAGAGGGAGAGGGAGAGAGAGGGAGAGAGAGAGAGAGAGAGAGAGAGAGAGAGAGAGAGAGAGAGGGAGAGGTACTAGGTAAAGTTGGAGGATCTTAATTTGATCCAGTTTTTTACAACAGGAAAATAATCCTGCGGCAACAGGGCAAATCAGGTCAGTGGAGATGACAAACTTTAGAAGGAAATGAATTAAAGATCCTACATCTGTACAGTAGCTGAGGGACTAACAACATACAGACAACATACAGACCAGGGTCGTGTTCATTAGGACAAACCGAAATTAGCATTTCAAATAGTATCTATGTGTTTAATTGTGTGCCTACTGAACACAATCCTGTACCAGATGAATACTAGGACTGGCATGTCTCTATAACACACCCCCCGGCAACTCAGACACCATGGCAACCCCAGTACATACTGCCAACAACTCAGACACCATGACAACCCCATACATACTGCCAACAACTCAGACACCATGGCAACCCCAGTACATACTGCCAACAACTCAGACACCATGGCAACCCCATACATACTGCCAACAACTCAGACACCATGGCAACCCCATACATACTGCCAACAACTCAGACACCATGGCAACCCCATACATACTGTCAACAACTCAGACACCATGGCAACCCCATACATACTGCCAACAACTCAGACACCATGGCAACCCTAGTACATACTGCCAACAACTCAGACACCATGGCAACCCCATACATACTGTCAACAACTCAGACACCATGGCAACCCCATACATACTGCCAACAACTCAGACACCATGGCAACCCTAGTACATACTGCCAACAACTCAGACACCATGGCAACCCCATACATACTGTCAACAACTCAGACACCATGGCAACCCCATACATACTGTCAACAACTCAGACACCATGGCAACCCCATACATACTGCCAACAACTCAGACACCATGGCAACCCCATACATACTGTCAACAACTCAGACACCATGGCAACCCCATACATACTGCCAACAACTCAGACAACCTAGCAACACCTGAACCAGAATCTGTGTTTACAGGAGACGTTGAATATAGTGATTCTCCTTCGAGCCCAGGAAGAAGCCATTCAAATTGCTATTCGCCAGCTTTTCAAGCTTAAAGCTGAAAAATGTTACTTTTGGGTGACCTGACCAAGTACACATAGAAATATGAGTTATAGATCTGTCATTCTCATCAAGTTTATGAAGCGGTAGATCTGTTTTATGTGCGCTATTTCTATACACCACCATTAAGTTGATTTTTTTCATCTTTTACTTTTCTGTTTTGTACAGCAGCTTCAAACAGCTGAAAATACCATCTTTTTTATTTTTATTGAAAAGATATTTCACAGCGGTTTAGATCGTACAATGTTTCGCCTCTTCTGCACCTCCAGTAAAATCTCTCATGACTGACATGCACAGGTCTGCTGATCCCCGCGGCAGGAAAGGTCATTGATTTTTACAACCGTGTATGAACGTCATATCAGTCTGTTTCACAGTGCTACATGGAATGCAATAATATTTTGTTAGTAGATTAAGTAGACAATATAGGGTACGTTTTTAGTGAGTGTATATTTCTAGGATAGGCTTTATTTAGTGTACACTACCAGTCAAAGGTTTTAGAACACCTATTCTTTCAAGAGTTTTTCTTTATATTTTTACTATTTTTTACATTGTAGATTAATAGTGAAGACATCATAACTATGAAATAACACATATGGAATCATGTAGTAACCAAAAAAAAGTATTAAACAAATCAAAATAGATTTTATATTTGAGATTCTTCAAATAGCCACGCTTTGCCTTGATGACAGCTTTGCACACTCTTGGCATTCTCTCAACCAGCTTCAATACTTAAGATGATAAAAACACAAAATTCCAGACAAGGTATTCATTTTTTGGGTGGGGACCTTTTTTAGAAGTACGTATCGGCCGCGACGGCAGTAATGAAGATAGTTGCTCAGCGAAACGCCATTCTTTGTTAAGTACTCTAACGTATTTTGACATTAGGGAAGCAGCCATTCACCAGCTTTTCAAGCTTAAAGGAGAATCAGCGTATTCAAACGTCTCCTGTAAACACAGATTCTGGTTCAGGCAACACCATACTCCCAAGTCCGGAAACTAAACATAGATAGGTAAGAAGCAGCAACACAAGCCATGAGAGGATAAAAGGACTGATCAAGGTAAGACAAGCACTTAGCATTAGGGCTCCCGAGTGGCGTAGCGGACTAAGGCACTGCATCTCAGTACAGACCCTGGTTCAATTCCAGGCTGTATCACAACCAGCCGTGATTTCGGAGTCCCATACGGAGATGCACAACTGGCCCAGCGTCGTCCGGGTTTGGCCCGGGGGGTAGGCCGTCATTGTAAATAAGAATCTGTTCTTAACTGACTTGCCAAGTTTTTAAAAAATTAAAAAATAATACAAAATTAAATTATTCAGAGTTGCTCAATGCTTAGTGCTTGACTCCTGACAGACATCTGGACAGACAAGTCCCATAGTAGTAGTACACTGATAGAATACTTTATTATCCCAAAAAGGCTACGACCCAGATCCTGTTCATTGACGGATGGTTAGGTTATTACATTTAGGCACATGTTATTGCACACTCCCAATATATGGCTAACACACAATAACCCCTAGACACTCCGGAAACACACAGACAACAATTAGAAGCAAGCAGGGAGTGTGTCAATACACACTCATAACACAGAGATGATGAGGTAGTTAACCAACAGCTGCAGGGTTTGACTAAAGACTGTAAAATGACACTAAACAAACAACACAAACTTTATCAACGGGGAAAAAAAAACACACACACACACACACACACACACACACACACACACAGGAGCATGCAACGAGCAATGTCTCTCTGTTTCCTCTTACCCCAGTCAGCCCAGTCACGGTGGACAAACGTCTAAGGATCTGTCCACGTTCAGGGCTGCTGTCACTGTGGTCAGAGCCTGAGTGGTGAGAGTGGATGGAGGGCAAACTGGAGCAGAGGGAATCACAGGAACCATGACCCTGGACCCCAGGACCCAGAGAATCACAGGTACCATGACCCTGGACCCCAGGACCCAGAGACTCACAGGAGCCATGATCAGGAGGGTTGATGTAAGGAGTGGGAGACTTAAAATAGGAGGAGGAGAGGAGGAGAGGAGGAGATAGAAAGGGCAAGTGAGAGGAATTCTGGATTCCAAATGAACCCCTATCCCCTATACTCACTAGCCATCTCTGTAGACCTGAGAGGATTTGGATTGGTGGAAGTAATAATTATGATGACATTTCAAGCCAATCAGAAGGAAAGACCATAATGCTTATTCCAATCTTCTGAGATCTACAGCAGTGCCAAGCGTGTAGGCGCTATGGATTGGACAGCAGCGATAGAGTTAGGGTAATTTGTGACTACTCAGACCCCCAGCCTTACAGACCAATCTGAAGAACACTCAGACCCCCAGCCATACAGACCAATCTGAAGAATACTCAGACCCCCAGCCTTACAGACCAATCTGAAGAACACTCAGACCCCCAGCCTTACAGACCAATCTGAAGAATACTCAGACCCCCAGCCTTACAGACCAATCTGAAGACTACTCAGACCCCCAGCCTTACAGACCAATCTGAAGACTACTCAGACCCCCAGCCTTACAGACCAATCTGAAGACTACTCAGACCCCCAGCCTCACAGACCAATCTGAAGAACACTCAGACCCCCAGCCTTACAGACCAATCTGAAGAATACTCAGACCCCAGCCTTACAGACCAATCTGAAGAACACTCAGACCCCAGCCTTACAGACCAATCTGAAGACTACTCAGACCCCCAGCCTTACAGACCAATCTGAAGACTACTCAGACCCCCAGCCTCACAGACCAATCTGAAGAACACTCAGACCCCCAGCCTTACAGACCAATCTGAAGACTACTCAGACCCCCAGCCTCACAGACCAATCTGAAGACTACTCAGACCCCCAGCCTTACAGACCAATCTGAAGACTACTCAGACCCCCAGCCTCACAGACCAATCTGAAGACTACTCAGACCCCCAGCCTTACAGACCAATCTGAAGACTACTCAGACCCCAGCCTTACAGACCAATCTGAAGAATACTCAGACCCCCAGCCTCACAGACCAATCTGAAGAATACTCAGACCCCCAGCCTCACAGACCAATCTGAAGAACACTCAGACCCCCAGCCTTACAGACCAATCTGAAGAATACTCAGACCCCCAGCCTTACAGACCAATCTGAAGAATACTCAGACCCCCAGCCTCACAGACCAATCTGAAGAATACTCAGACCCCTAGCCTCACAGACCAATCTGAAGAATACTAAATGTAAAATGAAGTGGAAAGACCATTAAACTATGGAAATAAAATCCCTTTTCAACAGGACAAAATCCAACGCACCTCCAGGCTGTGTGATACTTCACATAGAAGGAGAGTGATGCTGCATCAGATGACCTCCACAATCCCCCGACCTAAACTAAACTGTGTGCGTGTCATATTGAGAATGTAGTGTGTGTGTGTGTGTGTGTGTGTGTGTGTGTGTGTGTGTGTGTCTGTGTGTGTGTGTGTGTGCGTGCGTGTCATATTGGGAATGTAGTGTGTGTGTGTGTGTGTGTGTGTGTGTGTGTGTTTACCTCTGAAGGGTCAGGCTGGGGATAGTCGTCAGTATCGTGGGGGAAGCCGTTGTTGTCCCCTGAAACACAAAGAGTATAATCAATCAATTAACCAATCAATCAATCCCCTTATTGTCCTAATTGGGGAAATTGTAGCGGAGATCCATTGACACAACCTACTTGATCATACTTGAGATCATTCAAGTAAAATACAGACTTAAAAAAAATATTTTTACTTTATTTTATTTAACCTTTATTTAACTAGGCATGTCAGTTAAGAACACATTTTTATTTACAATGACAGCCTAACAAAAGGCAAAAAACCCCACAAAAAACATAAGTGTGTGTGTGTGTCTATCTGTGTGTGCATCTCTCTGTGTGTGTGTGTGTCTATCTGTGTGTGTGTCTATCTATCTGTGTGTGTGTGTGTGTGTGTGTGTGTGTGTGTGTGTGTGTCTATCTGTGTGTGTGTCTATCTCTGTGTGTGTGTGTGTGTGTGTGTGTGTGTGTGTGTTTGGTATTTTACATTTCTTGACTCAAGAATCTAAATAGAGATGAAATAATTACTGGTCTCTTTAAGGTTGTATTTAGTCTGTCCTTCTGCACACACACACACACACACACACACACACACACACACACACACACACACACACAGACAAACAAGCACACACACAGACACACATCCACACACGCACATACACAAACACACACACACACAGACAAACACACACACACAAACAAACACCCACAGACAGACACACACTTCTAACGTTGTTACAATTTACATTTACATTTAAGTCATTTAGCAGACGCTCTTATCCAGAGCGACTTACAAATTGGTGCTTTCACCTTATGACATCCAGTGGAACAGCCACTTTACAATAGTGCATCTAGGTCTTTTAAGGGGGGGGGGGGGAGAAGGATTACTTTATCCTATCCTAGGTATTCCTTAAAGAGGTGGGGTTTCAGGTGTCTCCGGAAGGTGGTGATTGACTCCGCTGTCCTGGCGTCGTGAGGGAGTTTGTTCCACCATTGGGGGGCCAGAGCAGCGAACAGTTTTGACTGGGCTGAGCGGGAACTGTACTTCCTCAGTGGTAGGGAGGCGAGCAGGCCAGAGGTGGATGAACGCAGTGCCCTTGTTTGGGTGTAGGGCCTGATCAGAGCCTGGAGGTAGTGAGGTGCCGTTCCCCTCACAGCTCCGTAGGCAAGCACCATGGTCTTGTAGCGGATGCGAGCTTCAACTGGAAGCCAGTGGAGAGAGCGGAGGAGCGGGGTGACGTGAGAGAACTTGGGAAGGTTGAACACCAGACGGGCTGCGGCGTTCTGGATGAGTTGTAGGGGTTTAATGGCACAGGCAGGGAGCCCAGCCAACAGCGAGTTGCAGTAATCCAGACGGGAGATGACAAGTGCCTGGATTAGGACCTGCGCCGCTTCCTGTGTGAGGCAGGGTCGTACTCTGCGGATGTTGTAGAGCATGAACCTACAGGAACGGGCCACCGCCTTGATGTTATTTGAGAACGACAGGGTGTTGTCCAGGATCACGCCAAGGTTCTTAGCGCTCTGGGACGAGGACACAATGGAGTTGTCAACCGTGATGGCGAGATCATGGAACGGGCAGTCCTTCCCCGGGAGGAAGAGTAGCTCCGTCTTGCCGAGGTTCAGCTTGAGGTGATGATCCGTCATCCACACTGATATGTCTGCCAGACATGCAGAGATGCGATTCGCCACCTGGTCGTCAATGATGAAATGAGGAGTGTTTCTACGGCAACAGTGATGTAACAATAGGATCCAGTCAGTCTTCCTAGTTCTTAGTTCATGCTGAGAGTAACCTGCCAAATAACCACTTCCTCTTTCCAAAATGCCCCAGAAAACAGACTTACTTGAAAACCTTTTACTGCAGTGGGCTAAAACAGGATCTCACAGAGTGTTTCTCGGGAGTCTTAAACAAATCTACTTTAAAAACAAAAAGTATCCACCTCACACACATGGTTATGGGCCTAAACAAAGAAGACATATGTACCATGTCAGATATGTAATGCAACAGTTGAAATGTATTACATTTTTGAGTTTGCATCGCAATATTAGATGCTATATACATCACAGAAGACTGAAATATATAACAAAACCGTTTGACATTGAAACACCAGATTTTCAGCTGTTAAAAAAAAAAGAAAAGAATGTTGATTAATTATGAAGTTATGAAAAATATGAATAACATTCCACCCATGAGGCCACTAGGTCATCTGACTGCAGGAAAAAGCTACCAGGTAACTAATGGGCCTATATTGTGCCAGCGGTGGGAGCTTTACCCTGCTGGAGTCTCAGGGAGGCTGGGGGCGAGGACACCCACTGACCAGAGAACCCACTGACCAGAGAACCCACTGACCAGAGCACCCACTGACCAGAGAACCCACTGACCAGAGAACCCACTGACCAGAGAACCCACTGACCAGAGAACCTACTGACCAGAGCACCCACTGACCAGAGAACCCACTGACCAGAGAACCCACTGACCAGAGCACCCACTGACCAGAGCACAGAACCCACTGACCAGAGAACCCACTGACCAGAGCACAGAACCCACTGACCAGAGAACCTACTGACCAGAGCACCCACTGACCAGAGCACAGAACCCACTGACCAGAGAACCTACTGACCAGAGCACCCACTGACCAGAGCACAGAACCCACTGACCAGAGAACCCACTGACCAGAGCACAGAACCCACTGACCAGAGAACCTACTGACCAGAGCACCCACTGACCAGAGAACCCACTGACTAGAGCACCCACTGACCAGAGCACAGAACCCACTGACCAGAGAACCCACTGACTAGAGCACCCACTGACCAGAGAACCCACTGACCAGAGAACCCACTGACCAGAGCACCCACTGAGCAGAGAACCCACTGAGCAGAGAACCCACTGACCAGAGAACCCACTGACCAGAGAACCCACTGAGCAGAGAACCCACTGACCAGAGCACCCACTGACCAGAGCACCCACTGACCAGAGAACCCACTGACCAGAGAACCTACTGATGGGAGAACCTACTGATGGGAGAACCTACTGACCAGAGAACCCACTGACCAGAGCACCCACTGACCAGAGCACCCACTGACCAGAGCACCCACTGACCAGAGAACCCACTGAGCAGAGAACCCACTGACCAGAGCACCCACTGACCAGAGCACCCACTGACCAGAGCACCCACTGACCAGAGAACCCACTGAGCAGAGAACCCACTGACCAGAGAACCCACTGACCAGAGAACCCACTGAGCAGAGAACCCACTGAGCAGAGAACCCACTGACCAGAGAACCCACTGACCAGAGAACCCACTGACCAGAGAACCTACTGATGGGAGGCGGCCATTCATATCATCTTTGTTTTGTATTGTTGTTTTAATAAAGTTAAAAAACAACACCAACAAAAACATAGGTAACTATAGTAAATTCCTACTAGTGTTTTAGTTAAGTTACAGAATACCTACTTCTATTTTTGTTTTAGCCTAAACTCGTGTTACTCTCGTCTCTCTAATCCTGATTTATTCAATCACAGTGGGAACTGAGAGAAGAGAGAAGACTTCTGAAAAGTACAGTTTAGTCAACCAAATACAAATAACTGTAGCTGGGCGGTCTGACTTAATACACTGGTTTCCCAGTACAGAAAAGAAAGGGAAAGAGAAGGAGATGTCACTACAGAAGACTGACTGTGACCAGCTTTGTGAATTTTTATGAATGACTCTACAGCTGCTGAAAACATGTGGAACAGTGGAACCGTGCAGTACAGTGGAACAGTGGAACCGTGCAGTACAGTGGAACAGTGCAGTACAGTCGAACAGTGGAACAGTGCAGTACAGTGGAACAGTGGAACAGTGCAGTACAGTGGGACAGTGCAGTATAGTGGAACAGTGGAACAGTGCAGTACAGTGGAACAGTGCAGTATAGTGGAACAGTGGAACAGTGCAGTACAGTGGAACAGTGCAGTACAGTGGGACAGTGCAGTATAGTGGAACAGTGCAGTACAGTGGGACAGTGCAGTATAGTGGAACAGTGGAACAGTGCAGTATAGTGGAACAGTGGAACAGTGCAGTATAGTGGAACAGTGGAACAGTGCAGTACAGTGGAACAGTGCAGTACAGTGGGACAGTGCAGTATAGTGGAACAGTGGAACAGTGCAGTACAGTGGAACAGTGCAGTATAGTGGAACAGTGGAACAGTGCAGTATAGTGGAACAGTGGAACAGTGCAGTATAGTGGAACAGTGCAGTACAGTGGGACAGTGCAGTATAGTGGAACAGTGGAACAGTGCAGTACAGTGGAACAGTGCAGTATAGTGGAACAGTGGAACAGTGCAGTATAGTGGAACAGTGGAACAGTGCAGTACAGTGGAACAGTGCAGTACTGTGGATTACAGTGGAACAGCGCAGAACAGTGGAACAGTCGAACAGTGGAACAGCGCAGAACAGTGGAACAGTGGAAGAGTGGAACAGTGCAGTACTGTGGGTTACAGTGGAACAGCGGATAACAGTGCAGTATAGTGGAACAGTGCAGTACAGTGGAAGAGTGGAACAGTGCAGTACAATGGAACAGTGCATTACCGTGGAACAGTGGAACAGTGCAGTACAGTGGAACAGTGCAGTAAAGTGGAACAGTGGAACAGTGCAGTACATTGGAACAGGGCAGTACAGTGGAACAGTGGAGTACATTGGAACAGTGCAGTAAAGTGGAACAGTGGAGTACATTGGATCAGTACAGTACATTGGAACAGTGCAGTACATTGGAACAGTGTAGTACATTAGATAAGTGCACTACAGTGAAACAGTGCAGTGCAGTACAGAGGAACAGTGAAGTACAGTGGAACAGTAGATAACAGTGGAACAGTGGATTACAGTGGAAGAGTGCAGTGCACTACAGTGGAAGAGTGCACTACAGTGGAACAGTGCAGTATAGTGGAACAGTGCAGTATAGTGGAACAGTGCAGTATAGTGGAACAGTGCACTACAGTGGAAGAGTGGACTACAGTGGAACAGTGCAGTATAGTGGAACAGTGGATTGCAGTGGAACAGTGCACTACAGTTGAACAGTGGAACAGTGCAGTATGGTGGAACAGTGGATTACAGTGGAACAGTGGATTACAGTGGAACAGTGGATTACAGTGGAACAGTGCACTACAGTGGAACAGTGCACTACAGTGGAACAGTGCACTACAGTGGATTACAGTGGAACAGTGCACTACAGTGGAACAGTGGAATAGTGCAGTAAAGTGGAACAGTGCAGTATGGTGGAACAGTGCACTACAGTGGAACAGTGCACTACAGTGGAACAGTGGATTACAGTGGAACAGTGGATTACAGTGGAACAGTGCACTACAGTGGAACAGTGCACTACAGTGGAACAGTGGATTACAGTGGAACAGTGCAGTACAGTGGAACTGTACAGTACAGTGGAACAGTGCAGTACAGTGGAACAGTGCAGTAAAGTGGAACAGTGCAGTACAGTGGAACAGTGGAACAGTGCAGTACAGTTGAACAGTGCAGTACAGTGGAACAGTGGAACAGTGTATTACAGTGGAACAGTGGAACAGTGCAGTACAGTGGAACAGTGCAGTACAGTGGAACAGTGCAGTACAGTGGAACAGCGCAGTAAAGTGGAACAGTGTATTACAGTGGAACAGTGCAGTACAGTGGAAGTGCAGTACAGTGGAACAGTGCAGTAAAGTGGAACAGTGCAGTACAGTGGAACAGTGCAGTACAGTGGAACAGTGTATTACAGTGGAACAGTGCAGTACAGTGGAACAGTGCAGTACAGTGGAACAGTGCACTACAGTGGAACAGTGTATTACAGTGGAACAGTGCAGTACAGTGGAACAGTGCACTACAGTGGAACAGTGTATTACAGTGGAACAGTGCAGTACAGTGGAACAGTGCACTACAGTGGAACAGTGTATTACAGTGGAACAGTGCAGTACAGTGGAACAGTGCACTACAGTGGAACAGTGCAGTAAAGTGGAACAGTTGAACAGTGCAGTACAGTGGAACAGTGCAGTAAAGTGGAACAGTGGAACAGTGCAGTACAGTGGAACAGTGTATTACAGTGGAACAGTGCAGTAAAGTGGAACAGTTGAACAGTGCAGTACAGTGGAACAGTGCAGTAAAGTGGAACAGTTGAACAGTGTATTACAGTGGAACAGTGCAGTACAGTGGAACAGTACAGTGGAACAGTGTATTACAGTGGAACAGTGCAGTACAGTGGAACAGTGCAGTACAGTGGAACAGTACAGTGGAACAGTGCAGTACAGTGGAACAGTACAGTGGAACAGTGCAGTACAGTGGAACAGTGCAGTGGAACCGTGTATTACAGTGGAACAGTGCAGTACAGTGGAACAGTGCAGTGGAACAGTACAGTGGAACAGTGCAGTACAGTGGAACAGTGAAACCCGACCCTTAAATCTGATTACTTTTCCAGAAATCCTGGTAGCAAGATTCTCGGATTCAACAGGACATAAGCAGGAAATCCCACCCTTGATTAACCCATGCAAGACTAGAACAATTCAACTGCTGTTGGCATACAGAGGACAGCTGATTGCTGGGGGGAAATACCACAAGGACACAGGCCTCTCGGGACTCTCTGATCAACATCGAAGATAGGAGAGGGGAATGCATAGGGACCGGCGTGACTTTGTCAACAGACATAACTATCTGTTCAGAAAATACCACACAGCCAAGGAGGAGAGGAGAGTTGTGGGCTATAGGCTCAGATAGTGAAGGAGATGAGAGGTGTGGGCTGTAGGCTCAGATAGTGAAGGAGATGAGAGGTGTGGGCTATAGGCTCAGATAGTGAAGGAGATGAGAGGTGTGGGCTGTAGGCTCAGATAGTGAAGGAGATGAGAGGTGTGGGCTATAAGCTCAGATAGTGAAGGAGATGAGAGGTGTGGGATGTAGGCTCAGATAGTGAAGGAGATGAGAGGTGTGGGCTATAGGCTCAGATAGTGAAGGAGATGAGAGGTGTGGGCTATAGGCTCAGATAGTGAAGAAGAGGAGAGTTGTGGGCTATAGGCTCAGATAGTGAAGGAGATGAGAGGTGTGGGCTGTAGGCTCAGATAGTGAAGGAGAGGAGAGTTGTGGGCTATAGGCTCAGATAGTGAAGGAGATGAGAGGTGTGGGCTTTGGCTCAGATAGTGAAGGAGATGAGAGGTGTGGGCTTTGGCTCAGATAGTGAAGGAGAGGAGAGTTGTGGGCTATAGGCTCAGATAGTGAAGGAGATGAGAGGTGTGGGCTTTGGCTCAGATAGTGAAGGAGATGAGAGTTGTGGGCTATAGGCTCAGATAGTGAAGGAGATGAGAGGTGTGGGCTTTGGCTCAGATAGTGAAGGAGATGAGAGGTGTGGGCTGTAGGCTCAGATAGTGAAGGAGATGAGAGGTGTGGGCTGTAGGCTCAGATAGTGAAGGAGATGAGAGGTGTGGGCTATAGGCTCAGATAGTGAAGGAGATGAGAGGTGTGGGCTATAAGCTCAGATAGTGAAGGAGATGAGAGGTGTGGGCTGTAGGCTCAGATAGTGAAGGAGATGACAGGTGTGGGCTATAGGCTCAGATAGTGAAGGAGATGAGAGGTGTGGGCTATAGGCTCAGATAGTGAAGGAGATGAGAGGTGTGGGCTATAGGCTCAGATAGTGAAGGAGATGACAGGTGTGGGCTATAGGCTCAGATAGTGAAGGAGATGAGAGGTGTGGGCTATAGGCTCAGATAGTGAAGGAGATGAGAGGTGTGGGCTATAGGCTCAGATAGTGAAGGACATGACAGGTGTGGGCTATAAGCTCAGATAGTGAAGGAGATGACAGGTGTGGGCTATAGGCTCAGATAGTGAAGGAGATGAGAGGTGTGGGCTATAGGCTCAGATAGTGAAGGAGATGAGAGGTGTGGGCTATAGGCTCAGATAGTGAAGGAGATGAGAGGTGTGGGCTATAGGCTCAGATAGTGAAGGAGATGAGAGGTGTGGGCTTTGGCTCAGATAGTGAAGGAGATGAGAGGTGTGGGCTGTAGGCTCAGATAGTGAAGGAGATGAGAGGTGTGGGCTATAAGCTCAGATAGTGAAGGAGATGAGAGGTGTGGGCTGTAGGCTCAGATAGTGAAGGAGATGAGAGGTGTGGGCTATAGGCTCAGATAGTGAAGGAGATGAGAGGTGTGGGCTATAGGCTCAGATAGTGAAGGAGATGACAGGTGTGGGCTATAAGCTCAGATAGTGAAGGAGATGAGAGGTGTGGGCTATAGGCTCAGATAGTGAAGGAGATGAGAGGTGTGGGCTATAGGCTCAGATAGTGAAGGAGATGAGAGGTGTGGGATGTAGGCTCAGATAGTGAAGGAGATGAGAGGTGTGGGCTATAGGCACAGATAGTGAAGGAGATGAGAGGTGTGGGCTGTAGGCTCAGATAGTGAAGGAGATGAGAGGTGTGGGCTGTAGGCTCAGATAGTGAAGGAGATGACAGGTGTGGGCTGTAGGCTCAGATAGTGAAGGAGATGACAGGTGTGGGCTGTAGGCTCAGATAGTGAAGGAGATGACAGGTGTGGGTTATAGGCTAACAATGGAAAAAAGCAGTTCTTTAATACATGCAGAATTATCTACGGGGTAGTTATCCAATAACTCAAAGGTTTTGATAGTATGTCCAATTCCCCTTTAGGTTAGTTAATACACAGGGCTTAAAGGCCTAGATGTGGTGTTTGTCTCCTTGTGGCTCCAGGTTATCTCTAAAGTACCAAGTACAAAATCAGTTACAGACACAATTTCAACTGTAATGAGATATAAAATTATAAATGTATTTTGAAGTGCCCAAGATGTCATGTCATTGACCCCATATCTCCAGGTTGTTAAAAGGGAGACGACGGTAAACAGCATCCTACTTTTCTATGACTTCGCTCAACCTAATGGCCCTCTATTACCTGTATAGTACACGACCTTTGACCAAAGTAGTGCACTTGTTTTGAGACAAGTCACAGTCCTGTCAAATAACTTTGTTCTCTAAGACGTAGCCTTGTTTGCATTGCTTTCCTGTGACAGGAAACTTCCCCCCCTGTCCTATTCTACCGACTAGAGCAGCTAACAAGCTGTGGTCACACTACAGATGCAACTTCCTGCTGCCTGTAGGAGGGGCAGATACTTACCATACAGCAGACCCAACGCACGCACGCTAATGACAGGCGGGGCAACTGTTTGTTCACCCGCACCCACCCGCAATTGCTAATAACCCATCCACAAACGCACCATTATATGTGATAAAGTGACAATGTGAGGCCTGCACACGACCCAAACCCACAAATATAGAACTTGCACAGAACTATCCTTTATTTATTTGTGTGATTCTTTTTAAAAACTTTTTACCCCATTTTCTCCCCAATTGGTAGCTACAGTCTTGTCCCATCGTTGCTACTCCCGTACGGACTCGAAGGCGAAGGTCGAGAGCTGCGCGTCCTACGAAACACAACCCTGCCAAGCCGCACTGCTTCTTGACACACTGCTCGCTTAACCTGGAAGCCAGCCGCACCAATGAAACACCATAGAACTGGCGACCAAAGTCAGCGTGCATGCGCCCGGCCTGCCACAAGGAGTCGCTAGTGCGCGTTGGGACTAGGCCAAACCTCTTTTGACAGGCCTTTTTAGATAGGCCTATGTTTCTGATTATAATATCCAACATTTTGGTTGGCTTTTTGTTAGTCAACTTGTCTATAATTAGATACATGCAGCTTTTCTTCTGTCATTATCCTACATGTTTCCCAAGTAGACTAAATAAACCCTTGCTCACCACAATAATGTCATAAATCGGGGTTGCCCAACCCTGTCCCTGGAGAGCTACCCTCCTCTAGTTTTAACTCCAACCCTGTTCCTGGAGAGATGCCCTCCTGTAGGTTTTAACTCCAACCCTGTTCCTGGAGAGATACCCTCCTGTAGGTTTTAACTCCAACCCTGTTCCTGGAGAGATACCCTCCTGTAGGTTTTAACTCCAACCCCAGTTGTAAACTAACCTGATTTAGCTTTTCAACCAGCTAATTATTAGAATCAGATGTAGTTCTCCAGGAACAGGGTTGGAGTTAAACCTAGAGGAGGGTAGCTCTCCAGGAACAGGGTTGGAGTTAAAACCTAGAGGACGGTATCTCTCCAGGAACAGGGTTGGACAGCCCTGTCATAAATGATAGCATGAATGATTCAATCTTAGTCGACATCTGTAAAGTTCTCTTTCATCTCTGCTTCTCTCGCATCGAAATTTAGGGAAGTTTAGAGAAATCATATTTCTCCACTCCTGTTCCCAAGTAAGAATTGATATATAGGGTAGCATTTTACTGCAAGAAATGCTTACTTCTGCAGGAGTTAATATTATATTAGACTATGTGAGAGGCTATAGACCTACAGTCAGTGTCCAGAGTTCAGTTAGAGGCTATGTCAGAGGCTATAGACCTACAGTCAGTGTCCAGAGTTCAGTCAGGCTACTATTTCATTTAACCCATCCGAACTGTCAGTTCCCTTGATGCGCCATTTTGAAGTCCCGCCTCGTGACTGTCAAATGTCTATAGCGCCTCACAATCATCACACATCATAACACTGCTATCATCCTCTTTCACCACTTGACCAAATCTTTCCTAAACATTAGACTACCGTTCTGGTCCTCTCATCTATAACAGACTACTGTTCTGGTTCTCTCTTCTAGAACAGACTACTGTTCTGGTCCTCTCTTCTATAACATTAGACTACTGTTCTGGTCCTCTCTTCTATAACATTAGACTACTGTTCTGGTCCTCTCTTCTATAACATTAGACTACTGTTCTGGTCCTCTCTTCTAGAACATTAGACTACTGTTCTGGTCCTCTCTTCTAGAACATTAGACTACTGTTCTGGTCCTCTCTTCTAGAACATTAGACTACTGTTCTGGTCCTCTCTTCTATAACATTAGACTACTGTTCTGGTCCTCTCTTCTAGAACATTAGACTACTGTTCTGGTCCTCTCTTCTAGAACATTAGACTACTGTTCTGGTCCTCTCTTCTATAACATTAGACTACTGTTCTGGTCCTCTCTTCTATAACATTAGACTACTGTTCTGGTCCTCTCTTCTAGAACATTAGACTACTGTTCTGGTCCTCTCTTCTATAACATTAGACTACTGTTCTGGTCCTCTCTTCTAGAACATTAGACTACTGTTCTGGTCCTCTCTTCTAGAACATTAGACTACTGTTCTGGTCCTCTCTTCTAGAACATTAGACTACTGTTCTGGTCCTCTCTTCTATAACATTAGACTACTGTTCTGGTCTCTCTTCTAGAACATTAGACTACTGTTCTGGTCCTCTCTTCTATAACATTAGACTACTGTTCTGGTCCTCTCTTCTATAACATTAGACTACTGTTCTGTCCTCTCTTCTATAACATTAGACTACTGTTCTGGTCCTCTCTTCTAGAACATTAGACTACTGTTCTGATCTCCCTTCTATAACATTAGACTACTGTTCTGGTCCTCTCTTCTAGAACATTAGACTACTGTTCTGGTCCTCTCTTCTAGAACATTAGACTACTGTTCTGGTCCGCTCTTCTATAACATTAGACTACTGTTCTGGTCCTCTCTTCTATAACATTAGACTACTGTTCTGGTCCTCTCTTCTAGAACATTAGACTACTGTTCTGGTCCTCTCTTCTAGAACATTAGACTACTGTTCTGGTCCTCTCTTCTATAACATTAGACTACTGTTCTGGTCCTCTCTTCTATAACATTAGACTACTGTTCTGGTCCTCTCTTCTAGAACATTAGACTACTGTTCTGGTCCTCTCTTCTATAACATTAGACTACTGTTCTGGTCCTCTCTTCTATAACATTAGACTACTGTTCTGGTCCTCTCTTCTATAACATTAGACTACTGTTCTGGTCCTCTCTTCTAGAACATTAGACTACTGTTCTGGTCCTCTCTTCTAGAACATTAGACTACTGTTCTGGTCTCTCTTCTATAACATTAGACTACTGTTCTGGTCCTCTCTTCTAGAACATTAGACTACTGTTCTGGTCCTCTCTTCTATAACATTAGACTACTGTTCTGGTCCTCTCTTCTATAACATTAGACTACTGTTCTGGTCCTCTCTTCTATAACATTAGACTACTGTTCTGGTCCTCTCTTCTAGAACATTAGACTACTGTTCTGGATCTCCCTTCTATAACATTAGACTACTGTTCTGGTCCTCTCTTCTAGAACATTAGACTACTGTTCTGGTCCTCTCTTCTAGAACATTAGACTACTGTTCTGGCCCTCTCTTCTAGAACATTAGACTACTGTTCTGGTCCTCTCTTCTATAACATTAGACTACTGTTCTGGTCCTCTCTTCTAGAACATTAGACTACTGTTCTGGTCCGCTCTTCTATAACATTAGACTACTGTTCTGGTCCTCTCTTCTATAACATTAGACTACTGTTCTGGTCCTCTCTTCTAGAACATTAGACTACTGTTCTGGTCCTCTCTTCTAGAACATTAGACTACTGTTCTGGTCCTCTCTTCTATAACATTAGACTACTGTTCTGGTCCTCTCTTCTATAACATTAGACTACTGTTCTGGTCCTCTCTTCTAGAACATTAGACTACTGTTCTGGTCCTCTCTTCTATAACATTAGACTACTGTTCTGGTCCTCTCTTCTATAACATTAGACTACTGTTCTGGTCCTCTCTTCTAGAACATTAGACTACTGTTCTGGATCTCCCTTCTATAACATTAGACTACTGTTCTGGATCTCTCTTCTAGAACATTAGACTACTGTTCTGGTCCTCTCTTCTATAACATTAGACTACTGTTCTGGTCCTCTCTTCTAGAACATTAGACTACTGTTCTGGATCTCCCTTCTATAACATTAGACTACTGTTCTGGATCTCTCTTCTAGAACATTAGACTACTGTTCTGGTCCTCTCTTCTAGAACATTAGACTACTGTTCTGGTCCTCTCTTCTATAACATTAGACTACTGTTCTGGATCTCCCTTCTATAACATTAGACTACTGTTCTGGATCTCCCTTCTAGAACATTAGACTACTGTTCTGGATCTCCCTTCTATAACATTAGACTACTGTTCTGGATCTCCCTTCTAGAACATTAGACTACTGTTCTGGATCTCCCTTCTAGAACATTAGACTACTGTTCTGGATCTCCCTTCTAGAACATTAGACTACTGTTCTGGTCCTCTCTTCTAGAACATTAGACTACTGTTCTGGTCCTCTCTTCTAGAACATTAGACTACTGTTCTGGTCCTCTCTTCTAGAACATTAGACTACTGTTCTGGTCCTCTCTTCTATAACATTAGACTACTGTTCTGGTCCTCTCTTCTATAACATTAGACTACTGTTCTGGTCCTCTCTTCTAGAACATTAGACT
This sequence comes from Oncorhynchus nerka, assembly GCF_034236695.1. Classification (NCBI taxonomy): domain Eukaryota; kingdom Metazoa; phylum Chordata; class Actinopteri; order Salmoniformes; family Salmonidae; genus Oncorhynchus; species Oncorhynchus nerka. The sequence goes on along the minus strand of NC_088412.1, from coordinate 9,282,077 downwards.
ACTGTTCTGGATCTCCCTTCTATAACATTAGACTACTGTTCTGGTCCTCTCTTCTAGAACATTAGACTACTGTTCTGGTCCTCTCTTCTAGAACATTAGACTACTGTTCTGGTCCTCTCTTCTAGAACATTAGACTACTGTTCTGGTCCTCTCTTCTATAACATTAGACTACTGTTCTGGTCCTCTCTTCTAGAACATTAGACTACTGTTCTGGTCCGCTCTTCTAGAACATTAGACTACTGTTCTGGTCCTCTCTTCTATAACATTAGACTACTGTTCTGGTCCTCTCTTCTAGAACATTAGACTACTGTTCTGGTCCTCTCTTCTAGAACATTAGACTACTGTTCTGGTCCTCTCTTCTATAACATTAGACTACTGTTCTGGTCCTCTCTTCTATAACATTAGACTACTGTTCTGGTCCTCTCTTCTAGAACATTAGACTACTGTTCTGGTCCTCTCTTCTAGAACATTAGACTACTGTTCTGGTCCTCTCTTCTATAACATTAGACTACTGTTCTGGTCCTCTCTTCTAGAACATTAGACTACTGTTCTGGTCCTCTCTTCTATAACATTAGACTACTGTTCTGGTCCTCTCTTCTAGAACATTAGACTACTGTTCTGGATCTCCCTTCTATAACATTAGACTACTGTTCTGGATCTCTCTTCTAGAACATTAGACTACTGTTCTGGTCCTCTCTTCTAGAACATTAGACTACTGTTCTGGTCCTCTCTTCTATAACATTAGACTACTGTTCTGGATCTCCCTTCTATAACATTAGACTACTGTTCTGGATCTCCCTTCTATAACATTAGACTACTGTTCTGGATCTCCCTTCTAGAACATTAGACTACTGTTCTGGATCTCCCTTCTAGAACATTAGACTACTGTTCTGGATCTCCCTTCTAGAACATTAGACTACTGTTCTGGTCCTCTCTTCTAGAACATTAGACTACTGTTCTGGATCTCCCTTCTATAACATTAGACTACTGTTCTGGATCTCCCTTCTAGAACATTAGACTACTGTTCTGGTCCTCTCTTCTATAACATTAGACTACTGTTCTGGATCTCCCTTCTATAACATTAGACTACTGTTCTGGATCTCCCTTCTAGAACATTAGACTACTGTTCTGATCTCCCTTCTATAACATTAGACTACTGTTCTGTCCTCTCTTCTATAACATTAGACTACTGTTCTGGTCCTCTCTTCTAGAACATTAGACTACTGTTCTGGATCTCTCTTCTATAACATTAGACTACTGTTCTGGTCCTCTCTTCTATAACATTAGACTACTGTTCTGGATCTCCCTTCTAGAACATTAGACTACTGTTCTGGTCCTCTCTTCTATAACATTAGACTACTGTTCTGGATCTCCCTTCTATAACATTAGACTACTGTTCTGGATCTCCCTTCTAGAACATTAGACTACTGTTCTGGATCTCCCTTCTATAACATTAGACTACTGTTCTGGTCCTCTCTTCTATAACATTAGACTACTGTTCTGGTCCTCTCTTCTAGAACATTAGACTACTGTTCTGGATCTCTCTTCTATAACATTAGACTACTGTTCTGGTCCTCTCTTCTATAACATTAGACTACTGTTCTGGTCCTCTCTTCTATAACATTAGACTACTGTTCTGGTCCTCTCTTCTAGAACATTAGACTACTGTTCTGGATCTCCCTTCTATAACATTAGACTACTGTTCTGGATCTCCCTTCTAGAACATTAGACTACTGTTCTGGATCTCCCTTCTATAACATTAGACTACTGTTCTGGTCCTCTCTTCTATAACATTAGACTACTGTTCTGGTCCTCTCTTCTAGAACATTAGACTACTGTTCTGGATCTCTCTTCTATAACATTAGACTACTGTTCTGGTCCTCTCTTCTATAACATTAGACTACTGTTCTGGTCCTCTCTTCTAGAACATTAGACTACTGTTCTGGATCTCTCTTCTATAACAGACTACTGTTCTGGATCTCCCTTCTATAACATTAGACTACTGTTCTGGTCCTCTCTTCTAGAACATTAGACTACTGTTCTGGATCTCCCTTCTATAACATTAGACTACTGTTCTGGTCCTCTCTTCTAGAACATTAGACTACTGTTCTGGATCTCCCTTCTATATACTTTCAACTCTCTATTTCACAGATTTCATCTTATTGAATTAAACTCTGACATTGTCCTTTTTTTGCCTCAGTGGATCGACGTTAACATTTTCTGCCCATGTTCTCAGAAGTATTTTGGTTATATGTGGTGTATATTTGGCAAGCTTACAGTTAGGCCCTAAAGCTCAGGTTTACAGTAGGTTAAGCACTAACGCCAGATAAAACCTCCATGTAACCTATACTGTAGATACAGTGAGTCAACCCAAACATCACTAACACACACGCACACACACGCACGCACGCACGCACACACACACACACACACACACACACACACACACACACACACACACACACACACACACACACACACACACACACACACACTAAACTTTGTACCAAATGTGACCTATGTCTGAAATAAATCGGTTTATGTTTTAAGGCCAGGCACCACACCCTCATAGAGTAATTTTTCCCCTTTAAATTACATCACAATCAACTTTTACCAGTTGAATGTAGACAAAAACATCATACTTTATTGTATTATAATTTTCCTGCAAATGATGCAATATCTTATTAAATATGCACATATTTGCATATTGCGTTAATACATTTTTCTGGACAATGGATGAAGTAGCAGGCAGAGTATTTCTTCCAGCTCAGAGAAAGAGGAGGGGTACTGACTAACAGCATGACCATGTTAAGCCTAAAAAGGAATTCTCGACAAGTCCGAGTCTGACCATGAGGCAGCCTGGGTAGTGTGTTAAAGGGGAGGTCTGAAAACCAACCGTTTACTCTCCGGACAAAAAAACGGAGTTAAAATTCTTTAAAATGTTAATGATGGTAGTATGATAAACTGAAGAAAACATTTTCATCAAGTATTTTACATTTTTTATGTTTACTTATTGAAAATACTAATATTTAATGGACCAAAAGAGCAACAACATATCAAAAGTGTTAGGTAGATGTAAATATTTATTATCAGCCTGTGGTGCCTGGCCATAAAACTGGCCTTGTTGTGTTGTTGGATAACAAAGACACCGTGTCAGTGTTATCTGTCCATCTGGAAATTTATGATGGTCTTCTTCCCTATCATAATCTCATAATCTCCATCACCATGGTGATATACCATATAGACTGTAAAAAGAGACACATGAACCTTGTCCAACACCATCAACAACACACTCTTCATTGAGTCATTGGCTCATAGGGAAGTAGTCCAAAGTAATGCACTATATAGGGAATAGGGTTCCATAGGGCTCTGGTCTAAAGTAGTGCACTATATAGGGAATAGGGTTCCATAGGGCTCTGGTCTAATGTAGTGCACTATATAGGGAATAGGGTTCCATAGGGCTCTGGTCTAAAGTAGTGCACTATATAGGGAATAGGGTTCCATAGGGCTCTGGTCTAAAGTAGTGCACTATAGGGTGCCATGGGGCTCTGGTCTAAAGTAGTGCACTATATAGGGAATATGGTGCTGTTTAGGGTGTAGCCTGAGCCATTCTCACTCACATCTCAGGTTTAAGTACCATAGACGCTTCTCTCTGTTATAACTTCTACCTTATAAACTGGGTGGTTTGAGCGCCTGAATGCTGATTGGCTGACAGCCGTGGTATATCAGACCGTATACTACTTTTACGGCAAAACATTTATTTGTACTCTTTGTACTAATTATGTTGGCAACCAGTTTATAATAGCAATAAGGCTGTCTGTCACCATGTTCTTTAGTTCAGTACTTACTGTAGAAGTCGGCTACCACGGCTAAGGGCTGTATCCAGGCACTCCGCATTGCGTCGTGCCTAAGAACAACCCTTAGCTGGGGTATGCTGGCCATATTCCACGAACCCCTGAGGTGCCATATTGCTTAAGTAACTACTGTACTCGGGTTCGGGTTAGGTTTAAGTATCAAAGACTTCTCTCTGTTATAACTTCTACAGTAAGTACTGAACTAAAGAACATGGTGACAGACAGTCATCTAAAAAGAATGCTGGGGATTGGGGTACATTCAAAGTAATCCATCTCATCTGATATACAGTATTAACATAGATGGCAAGGCTATACAACGTTGCTTTGCTGACAAAGTTATGCTCAGCAGGTGTAGGGAACGTTTACTTGTAGCCTGTGTATATGAAATGCTATTCTGTATTCTGAAGCAGGCAGAGAATTTCTTCCAGATCAGAGAGAGAGAGAGGGGGGTTCCCTACTAACAACATGACCATGTTAAGCCTAAAAAGGAATTCTCGACAAGTCCGGGTCTGACCATGAGGCAGCCTGGGTAGTGTGTTAAAGGGGAGGTCTGAAAACCGACAGTTTACTCTCCGGACAAAAAAACTGATTTAACAATGACTATGCTGATAATACACAGTAAAACGGCGACCAGTGCTAAAACACAACGCCCTGGAAAGATTGAATAACACCATTATTGTGATACCTTATCGATGTCCATGTTAATTACTGTATTTTAAGAAATCTTTAAGAGGTTGCTGATATTTTAAACCGTATCAATCTGAGTAGTCTACAGATCTACTGTAAATCAACTTCTTAAATAATGGCTTTATTCAATAAAACGGTAAATTGTCGGGGTCTGGGACATATTATTTTTGTACATGACAAAGTGTTTATTAGGCCTAGCTCGTGTTTACAGTCCCTTCGGTTGAGTTGGTCTGCATATAATACAATTAAATGCGTAACTGTTAGGCCTATAAGCAACAATATGATTGTATAAGCTACAGATCAATCTGCATCTCATACCTAAAGACAAATAACCTACTAATTTGATTATCATAAAGCTGTAAACAAGCAAGCAAGAGCATGGAACATCAACCAGTTCAATGCGGCGTTGTCTGCCTAACTAGTCTGACACAAGTAAGCGGAACAATTTACCATCACATAGGGAGTTCTGGCTCATCTCAATCAAAGTTTCATCTCCAATCTTTCCCGTTAGTCGACTCCTGTCACTCATCTTGCCGAGCCCTTGCGGAACGACGTTCGGCCCGGTAAAAACAAGGAAAAAAAACAAGGTATCTTTTGAGTCAGGACTCCAAGCCCACGCCTTAGGCTCCGGACTCACTTTGAGCGGTAAATGTACTGCTACCTTCTCAAGATGAATCTTGAAACTGCGCTCAAGAGACACCACCAAGCCCCAAAGTCCCCTGACAAAAAATATCGTCATTAAAGGGGAGGGGCCTGACTCCATAAACTTTGTCGGCACTGAGCTAGTTACGTTCAACCGTTACAGACCGTATAACACATGATTGGCCTACTTTATAAAATCATCGTACAAAGTGATTCAAAGGACAAGATCATAAAATATTTCTTACTGCTTTAATGTGGCAAAAAAAAAGTGACTTTATAGGACAGCTTTTGTCATTTAATCTTAGTGGAACTGAATTGGCATTTAGTTATTCTATTATAATCCCGTTGCACGGTATTCTGCAACAGGGTAAACAACTCTGAAATAGCGGAGCAACGATGGTGACAAAAAGGCCGTTATGTGCCTAACGGTTTATTCAGAAGTGCCGGAGGGCAGGATGTCCAGAACGTAGGTATCGGTGAATACAAGGCAAAATCACAACAAATAAATGGCAAAATCACAACAAATAAATGGGAAAAACACAACAAATACATGGGAAAAACACAACAAATACATGCACACTAACCGAAAAGGATCAGTGGTGTAAACCACTTAAGTAAAAAATACTTTAAAGTAGTACTTACGTCGTTTTTTGGGGGTATCTGTACTTAACTTTACTATTTTTTTTTTTTTTTACAACTTTTACTTTTACTTCACTACATTCCTAAAAAAGAAAAAAACTTTTTACTCCATATATTTTCCATGATACCCAAACGTACTGAGTACAAAATGTCTTGTTACATTTTAAATGCTCAACCGGACAGGAAAATGGTTCAATTCACGCACTTATCAAGAGAACATACCTGATCATCTCTACTGCCTCTGATCTGACGGACTCACTAAACAGAGAACATCCCTGATCATCTCTACTGCCTCTGATCTGACGGACTCACTAAACAGAGAACATCCCTGGTCATCTCTACTGCCTCTGATCTGGCGGACTCACTAAACAGAGAACATCCCTGGTCATCTCTACTGCCTCTGATCTGACGGACTCACTAAACAGAGAACAACCCTGGTCATCTCTACTGCCTCTGATCTGGCAGACTCACTAAACAGAGAACAACCCTGGTCATCTCTACTGCCTCTGATCTGGCAGACTCACTAAACAGAGAACAACCCTGGTCATCTCTACTGCCTCTGATCTGGCGGACTCACTAAACAGAGAACATACCTGATCATCTCTACTGCCTCTGATCTGGCGGACTCACTAAACAGAGAACATCCCTGGTCATCTCTACTGCCTCTGATCTGGCGGACTCACTAAACAGAGAACATCCCTGGTCATCTCTACTGCCTCTGATCTGGCGGACTCACTAAACAGAGAACATCCCTGATCATCTCTACTGCCTCTGATCTGGTGGACTCACTAAACAGAGAACATCCCTGGTCATCTCTACTGCCTCTGATCTGACGGACTCACTAAACAGAGAACAACCCTGGTCATCTCTACTGCCTCTGATCTGGCAGACTCACTAAACAGAGAACAACCCTGGTCATCTCTACTGCCTCTGATCTGGCGGACTCACTAAACAGAGAACATACCTGATCATCTCTACTGCCTCTGATCTGGCGAACTCACTAAACAGAGAACATCCCTGGTCATCTCTACTGCCTCTGATCTGGCGGACTCACTAAACAGAGAACATCCCTGGTCATCTCTACTGCCTCTGATCTGGCGGACTCACTAAACAGAGAACATCCCTGGTCATCTCTACTGCCTCTGATCTGGCAGACTCACTAAACAGAGAACATCCCTGGTCATCTCTACTGCCTCTGATCTGGTGGACTCACTAAACACACATGCTCTGTTTGTAAATGATGTCTGAGTGTTGTAGTGTGCCCCTGGGATACTCCAACAAGAAAATAGTGCTAATGTAAGGAATTTTAAATTATTTATACTTTTACTTTGAATACTTATAGTATATTTTACAAATTACATTTACTTTTGATACTTAAGGAAATTTACACCCAAATACTTTTAGACTTTTACTGAAGTAATATTTTACTGGGTGACTTTCACTTTTACTTGAGTAAATTTCTATTAAGGTATCTTTACTTTTACTAAAGAATGACAATTGAGTACTTTTTCCACCACTGAAAAGGCTTGACATATATATATAGTTTTTAAATTAAACCTTTATTTAACTAGGCAAGTCAGTTAAAAACAAAATTATTATTTACAATGACAACCTACCCCAGCCAAACCTGGGCCAACTGTGCCCCACTGACTCCCAATCACAGCTGGATGTGATACAGCCTGGATTCAAACCAGGGACTGTAGTGATACCTCTTGCACTGAGATGCAGTGCCTTAGACCACTACGCCACTCGGGAGCCCAACAATTTTTAGCTGGATAAACTTTTACAAGTAAATACAAATGCCTAAATGCCTATGGAACAGCTCACAGCAATGTGTGCTCAGAGCTCGCCAGTTTGTGGTCCTAAAACCCCAAACTGAGTTACCTCTGGTTCGTTCAGCCGTGGGAACAAACGAATGGGGAAAGAATATGGTTATGTTATAAATGCTCCTGAAAATAAGGTCTGAGTGTAACACAGGTTTAGGAGATCTTATATGTTTTTTTTTGGGGGGGGGGGCAGGTATCCTAGTGGTTAGAGCATTGGACTAGTAACCATAAAGGTTGCAAGCTCAAATCCCAGAGCTGACAAGGTAAAAAAAATCCCACTGTTCCTAGACCGTCATTGAAAATAAGAATTTGTTCTTAACTGACTTGCCTAGTTAAATACAGGTAAAAATAATACATTGTATGAGATAATATTAGTCAGTTAACATGACCTTTATGGATTATCAAACCTTTATGTGCTTTTTTTATTACATAATTTTGTTTTTTGTTTTTATCACTAAAAGTGACGTTAGCTGATGAAGATTATCTCATAGATTAAACCGTATTATATCTCCTTAACCTGTGTTGACCATGGACCTTATTTTCAGGCGTTTATCAATAAACTCTTCAAAAACGCCATTAATTTCCCCATAGGCTTTGTCCAACAAAAGCATGGCGCAGTTAGTGCCTACAACAAGACACCATTACGATTTATATTTATTAGGTCTGTTCTCTGTTACAGAACAAGTATGGGCACAGATAGAACAATGAGACAGATATTTCACCAGATGTATAAATGTGAAACACTGCTTGGACGTTTCCACTCACTACCAAATATGGTAATGAGAGGAAGCCCAGTGGCGGGCAGTGGGAGAAGATGGAAGGAGAGGAATTTTGTCTCACCGTTCCGCACATTTTCTCATTGATGAAACATTTGATCTCAATATAGTTTTCTTTTCTCAAAACTACAATCCGTTATGAACAGAGTTGACAAAGTTTTGTAGACGTTGTCATTTAAATAGAAAGTCGCGCAAGTTTAAGAGCGCAAAGTCGAATTGAGTTATTGTACACGTGCATTTCAGATTAGGGGTTCCCTAACTGCAATATGTAAATATATGACAGAACACGCCAATAGGATCTCGCTAGCTTGTGCTTGTTCTGCCCAACTATGATTCATTTTCACCCATTGGAAAGACAGATTGTGGTCTATCTTGGGTTAGTTATAAAAATCTTCGGTATGTGTAGCTGCAGCCCGTTATGAAGACCAGAGTATGGGCGAGTGGAAAGAAGTGGGTGTATGGAAAGCGAATCAGCTAATTGGGCAGATTTGTTGTCACTCAATACCGTTTTGCGTGGCTGATTGGGCTGCACTACGAGTCGATACTAAAACCACCAGTGCTCTGGTGAAGTGCTTCCTACAGGGAGGGCATCATGATTGTGTCGCCGGCGGTAGCTACGTGGTCATTTTTTAAATGTAGGTAGACGCATCCATCGCTGGAGTGACTCTGTTAATCGGCGTGTCGCGACAAGTGGGAGGATAAGGAGCACTGATGGGTGGATAATGGGAACATCAGGCGTTGGATGGTTGCTCTGTGATTCGTTGCGGTTTTGATTGAGCGGTGTTGCGGATCGTGTGTCAATTCCGGCCAGCCTGGGGACGCGTGTTATCGTGCGAAACAAGACTGGGATAGTCTAATCTTGATCTTGATATGTCAGTTGAATGTTAACGAAACACAAATAAAAAAAGACCTAAAATAAAATAAACTAAAATACAATTTTATGTCACTTTTTTACCAATACAAATTAGGTCTGCAACTCATTATGACATCTGTTTGGCTATCGTATAATTACAATAAAATAGTTTTTTGTTAAAAAGGCTTTTTATAATTATTGTTGTAGGTTATTATTAATCACTAAACAAACTATACAGTTTTTTTCATTTACCAGTAAATATATTTCCTTATTATTATCATAGGATGACAATAAAATACTTTTTGGGCTCAATAATCTACTCTTGTAGAATCTGGCAGCAAACCAGTTTCTAACCTAATGACTTCTGCGTTAAAGTGTGACTGAAACTGTGTTAACATGCTCAAAATCAAACTCTCAGTCATCTCTGACAGTTGGAAGAATAATTGGCCTTAATTGGCCTTAAATCTCAACCTGGCACAGACAGAAGAGGAATGGCCACTCCTCTCTAGGTCGTCGTCATCGCCCCACTAAACCAAAAAATATAAACGCAACATGAAACAATTTCAAAGATTTTACTGAGTTACAGTTAATACAAGGAAATCATTAAATTTAAATACATTTATTAGGTCATATGAAATATGGATTTCACATGACAGGCAATACAGACATGCATCTGTTGGTCACAGATACTGTACCTTAAACAAAAGGTAGGGGGGCGTTGGATTAGAAAAACAGTCTGTATCTGGTGTGACTGCCATTTGCCTGATGCAACGCGACACATCTCCTTCACATAGAGTTAATCAGGCTGTTGATTGCGGCCTGTGGAATGTTGTTCCACTCCTCTTCGATGGCTGTGAGAAGTTGCTGGATATGGGCGGGAAGTGAAACACGCTGTTGTACATTTCTATCCAGAGCATCCCAAACATGCTCAATGGGTGACATGTCTGGTGAGTATGCCGGCCATGGAAGAACTGGGAGACTTTCAGCTTCCAGGAATTGCATACAGATCCTTGCTGAAACATGAGGTGATGGCGGCGGATGAATGGCACAACAACGGGCTTCAGGATCTCTTCACGGCATCTCTGTGCTTTCAAATTGCCATCGATAAAATGCAATTGTGTTCATGGTCCATAGCTTATGCCTGCTCATACCATAACCCCACCGCCACCATGGGGCAAACCGTTCACAACGTTGACGTCAACAAACTGCTCATCCTCACAACGTTATACACGTGGTCTGCGGTTGTGAGGCCGGTTAGACGTACTGCCAAATTATCTAAAATGACATTGGAGGCGGCTTATGGTAGAGAAATGAACATGAAATTCTCCGGCAACAGCTCTGGTGGACATTCCTGCAGTCAGCATTCCAATTGCACGTTCCCTCAAAACTTGAGACAACTGTGGCATTGTGTTGTGTGACAAAACTGCACATTTGACAGTGGCCTTTTATTTACACAAGGTTGAACAGACAAATAAAATAATCTTCCTATGTACTCCACCCAGAGTTTAAACTTCTCTCCTCAGGCAGACGCAACAGCTTCTCACTGTAAACTGAACAGATTGCACTCCTTCGTCCCGTTAGTGACACTAAAAAACAGCAGTACGTACAGGAGAACCCAATGTTCAATTTGATAAGGACATGTGCAGTATATTTCTATATGTATTATATAAAATCCTGATTTGGTGGGCTATATATGTTAAGGATATATCTGGGGCAAAGCGTCACTTCTCACAGTCTGATACATTTAAAAAAATAGATTGTCACTGCCAAATACACGTAATATGGCCTATCCAGTCAAGCTGAGCCAAAGTTAAATAATCTTGAACCACAGATGTTCCATAGGGTATAAGTCATGATAGAGGGAGTCAAAAATCACACATCAAGGTTTAGCTTGGTTATGTTCCTAATGGTTTAGAGCTTTGGGCCAGTAATCAAAAGGTTGCTGGATCGAATCCCCGTATTTGTCGTTCTGCCCCTGAACAAGGCAGTTAACCCACGGTTCCCCTGAACAAGGCAGTTAACCCACTGTTCCGCGGTAGGCTGTCATTGGAAATAAGTCTTTGTTCTTAACTGACTTGCCTATTTAAATAAAGGTAAATATTTTATATGGTGTACAGTATAACCAGGAGTCTCGAAGCAGTCGAAAATAGTCAGGTTTTATTCTCTATTCTTTACAATTCTAAACTTGGGTGAAGCGGAACAACAATCAAAAACAAAACACAATTTGCCTTTAGGTCAGTCTGTGGCTAACACTTAGCTGCTAACGTTGCTAGCTAGCTTCTTTAACAGACTAACGTAAGATTAGCTAGCTTGGTATACAGTTAACACATTTATGTCACACATAATTAAAAACCTAGTAGCTAGCTACATCTATGAAGAACATAGATACTGGTAGCTAGCTAACGTTACACCAAATACAGAGCTCTAACTGAGTAGCAAAAATGTTACGTTAGCTGAAATATCTACCGACATCTCTACCGAACACGCACTGAAAGTTTGAAACACACCGGCCAAAGCAGCCCCTCAAAACGGTCTTCTTCTTCTTCTATGAGGTTTAACGGCAGTTGGCATCCATTTTGTTGCATTACCACCACCTAATAGACTGGAGTAAAACTCCCTTATACTTTTCTTGAAAAATGTACTGAATAAAATGACCTACCATCTAAACACTACACTCACTAATTTCAAAATGATATAAAATAAAAATATCACCACCCTACTCCACTAATTATATGTATTTATTTGTACCTCATTGGACATCACCAATTAACACATCCTGTAATTATTCTGATGTCAAGTCTCACACACCCAAATAGCTCTCTGCAGCTGCCACCACAACCTCTATTTTCTGCGACTTCCATTCCATCCCTGCAGTATAATTGATAACTGTTGCAATAAATGCTAAAAATCCAATTTTACTGAAACTTATATCACTTTTTTGGCTTATCCCTCTGTACTGGTATATCTCTACTACTCTCACCACTCCTCCTCCTCTTTAACCCATCTTCCTCTACTTTCTTCACTGCCTCAGCATATGACAACTTCTGCTCTACTCTGACCCTGGAAACCTCAACCTGTCTGTCTGATCTCCAGCTCCATGGGCACCTCTACATTTAACACATTCCTTTGTCTCATGCCCTTCTGCACACCTTGGACCCTCCCTCCTACACACTGCTGCCACATGTCCTCTCATACAGGATAAATTATATATCCTAACATCACTTTGACAGGCAAAGACTCAACTTCAAGACTCAAAAGAACAGACAATGACTTTTCTGTTTCCCCTGTTTCTCCTCACCCTGTCTGCGTCGTATCAAACGACGAGCATCACATACACCGGGAATCTTTCCCCTCAGCTGGTCAACTGTTATATGTACTGCTACCCCAGTTATCACTCCTTTCATTGGCACCCTGGGAGTGAAACAATTCACTTTTCTTGCCCCCGTTTGTTTTACTCCGAGTGCCTCCTCCCTCTGACCAACAGAAACACAAACAATTATCACTAGACCACTTCTGGTTACCCCCAACGATTCCACATGACTCAACCCTTTTTTTTCCACCCATGGTGAAACCACAAATGGATCAGCCAAAGGCAAGAGTCCACTTTTTCCATAAACTTCACTGCTACTGTCAGACTCATCTTCATCCTGAACCTCGGTCCCCGATAACTTCCTCACACCTACCACCTCTGATACTTTGCCCTCATTCACTTCCATTTCTCCTCCTGTCTTCAGCACCCTCTGCTTACACTTTCTACCAGTCTTCTTTAACAAACTATCTCCCTTTTTCCCAACCATTTTTATCCAACTCAAGCTCACCCTCTTCTTCACTCTCTCTCTTAGACCTCCTCCCCCTCTCTTTTCCCCTCAATTCTTCCTCCCCAAAACGGTCTTGAGTGACAACAAATCAGCCCAATTGGCACTGCTCTCCTACTTTTCTCGACACGCCCATTATACGAGTCACTCCAGGGATGTAGCTACCTACGACTACCCCCTTCTCTAAAAGCCAACTCATGCTTTAACCCGAATTTGTGGTCGGAGGTGCCGTATGGATAGTGTGACGCAATTGCATAGCCTCTGGAAACAACGCAGAGGCCAAATTGAGCTCTGTACCACATCGCCGTACGCCTCTCAAATAATTTTGTAACAATGCGGAGGGCTCGGTATACCTCCGCATTGACATGATTGGTTGACAGTAGTTGAGGGCAGGAAGTCCTGTATGAACACAAACTCACTTCCTTGACAACTTCCTTTACGACAGCTCTAAGCTGCTCTGACCTCTGACTTCTGCAGAGGCCGTATCACCGTATCACCTTATCACTGTAAATGCTGCACGGCCAATGCAGACGTCAGATTGACCATGCAGTGCCTTTTACAGAACCTAAATCAGACTGTGTTATCCTTGGGACGTACCAGTTATGCACCTGTGACGTCAATCCCATTTAAGATAAAAATGTTAAGCTGCAAAAAAAATTTTTTGGGGGGGAGGGCAACCCTTAACCAAATTCACATAGAAATACGAGTTTGTTTTATAATTGAAAATATACAATTATTTGTGTAAAACGAACAGTGAAATATGACTCAGACCCACCCTCTGGGTTAAAAACAGAGCCACGACTCCCTTTAGCAGAAACGATAGATTACGACTGATTAGCACCTAGGTTAAAAGTATATTTTCTATTTGGAAACTGTTGTTGATGTTGACACACGCTAAAACATAAACGGACCATGGATTATCTATGCACAGGACTTGTTTTAGCCTAAATACCGATGTAACACAGTATCAAGAACACAGACAGAATATAGCTGTAAGCAGCAATGCCGGGGTTCAGTTATGAGGGCCATTGTGCCCCTATCAGAACCAATTGGACACATTGCCTTGGAATGAGTTACTTTGCTACTGTTTCCTATGAATGCCATATATCAGAACACAAAATCAAACTGATCATGCAATATATTATGCTTTTGATGTATTTTGGACCATTTTCAATGATGTTAACTACTTTCAAACATATTTTTCTGCAGAACCTCTGGACCCGATCGGCACCAAATTTGGTACATTACATCTACAGATACACATCTTTTATTTTCCAAGACTTTTGCTCAAACAATATGGATGCGATGAGCCAATGAGCTGGCGTGAATGTTTTTTTTCTCCCCCCATCCAACAGCTCCACCATGTGGCCAAACTGAAGCGTACTTCACAGCTTTGCTAAGACTCATATCCCTGAGCATGTGTGTCAAATTCCATCATTCTGAGTCAAACCGATCAAGAGATATGAACATGTGCCCGTTATAGCGCCACCGCGTGGTCGATCTGAATTGTTCTCGCATATGTTGAGTCTTGACAGTATTTTGAACATGTGTTAGCAGTTTTGTTACAGTACGAATATCTGATATATATGAATGACACACACACATACACACACACACACACACACACACACACACACACACACACACACACACACACACACACACACACGTGAGAGGGGGGAGAGGGAGAAGTGAGAGGGAGGAGAGGGAGAAGTGAGAGGGTGAAGGTGTTTGTTTCAAGGTACAGTACATTTGGACGATGTCTATCAGGCGTGGAGGATACTGCTTTAGGGCCTGTAGGAGGTTGACAGTGAAATTTTACAATGTTGAAATAATACGATGATGTTGGGATGTTGAAGTTTTAACTGTTGAGAATCTAACTGTTGAAAATGTAACTGTTGAAGGTTTAACTGTTGAAGATGTAACTATTGAAGATTTAACTGTTGAAGTTGTAACTGTTGAAGATTTAACTGTTGAAAATATAACTGATGAAGATGTAACTGATGAAGATGTAACTGTTGAAAATGTAACTGTTGAAAATGTAACTGTTGAAGGTGTTACTATTGAAGATGTAACTGTTGAAGGTGTTACTATTGAAGATGTAACTGTTGAAAATGATTAAACTGTTGAAGGTGTTACTATTGAAGATGTAACTGTTGAAAATTAAACTGTTGAAAATTAAACTGTTGAAGATTAAACTGTTGAAGGTGTTACTATTGAAGATGTAACTGTTGAAGATTAAACTGTTGAAGGTGTTACTATTGAAGATGTAACTGTTGAACATTAAACTGTTGAAGTTTAAACTGTTGAAGTTGTTACTATTGAAGATGTAACTGTTGAAGATTAAACTGTTGAAGGTGTAACTGTTGAAGATGTAACTGTTGAAGGTGTTACTATTGAAGATGTAACTGTTGAAGATTAAACTGTTGAAGTTTAAACTGTTGAAGATGTAACTGTTGAAGGTGTTACTATTGAAGATGTAACTGTTGAAGATTAAACTGTTGAAGTTTAAACTGTTGAAGATGTAACTGTTGAAGGTGTTACTATTGAAGATTAAACTGTTGAAGGTGTTACTATTGAAGATGTAACTGTTGAAGATTAAACTGTTGAAGGTGTAACTATTGAAGATGTAACTGTTGAAGATTAAACTGATGAAGATGTAACTGTTGAAAATTAAACTGTTGAAGATGTAACTTCCCATAGGGTGGCACACAACTGGCCCAGTGTCGTCCGGGTTTGGCCAGGGGGTAGGCCGTCATTGTAAATAAGAATTGGTTTTTAACTGACTTGCCCAGTTAAATACAGGTTAAATAAATCAAAACAAAAAAACTAGTAGTGATGATGATGTTTAGCTGGATATATTAAGGATGTTAGTTTGACCTAGAATAACCCCAGGTCAGACTAGTTAGCAGAGACCTAAAAGGAGGTCAGGTAACCATAGTGATACAGGGCTCGGATCCTTATGAGATGAGGCTCGTTACATTTGGTATCGGAGCCCGCATCCTTCATGGAAGGGTTAAGGGTTAAGTGTGACACGGATCGCTTGAGCCTGGGGCGGGGAGCCTGTGGTTTTAGAAAGCCTAGGGTAAGAAAAAATGTGTGGTTTGTGGTTGGCTGGAAATGCCCCTTTAAGGGTCATCAGAGGGTTTACAGATGCAGGTGCAGGAATTTTGTAGAGGAGTCAGCAAAACCGCAAGTGCTGGTAGGCGAGGAGTGATGACCACAGGGGCAGTGCTGGTAGGTGAGGAGTCATGACCACAGGGGCAGTGCTGGTAGGTGAGGAGTAATGACCACAGGGACAGTGCTGGTAGGTGAGGAGTCATGACCACAGGGACAGTGCTGGTAGGTGAGGAGTCATGACCACAGGGACAGTGCTGGTAGGTGAGGAGTCATGACCACAGGGACAGTGCTGGTAGGTGAGGAGTCATGACCACAGGGGCAGTGCTGGTAGGTGAGGAGTCATGACCACAGGGACAGTGCTGGTAGGTGAGGAGTCATGACCACAGGGGCAGTGCTGGTAGGTGAGGAGTAATGACCACAGGGACAGTGCTGGTAGGTGAGGAGTCATGACCACAGGGACAGTGCTGGTAGGTGAGGAGTCATGACCACAGGGGCAGTGCTGGTAGGTGAGGAGTCATGACCACAGGGGCAGTGCTGGGACCACAGACAGGTCATTTGGGCAGCAGGTGTTATTAGGACAAGGATTAGGATGTAAAAGAGACAGGATTTTGTTCGTGAAGAAGAGTGTCTTTGGACTTGTTAGAAGAGCCTGTTGTCTGGTGAAGAAGAGTGTCTTTGGACTTGTTAGAAGAGCCTGTTGTCTGTTGAAGAAGAGTGTCTTTGGACTTGTTAGAAGAGCCTGTTGTCTGTTGAAGAAGAGTGTCTTTAGACTTGTTAGAAGAGCCTGTTGTCTGGTGAAGAAGAGTGTCTTTGGACTTGTTAGAAGAGCCTGTTGTCTGGTGAAGAAGAGTGTCTTTGGACTTGTTAGAAGAGCCTGTTGTCTGGTGAAGAAGAGTGTCTTTGGACTTGTTAGAAGAGCCTGTTGTCTGTTGAAGAAGAGTGTCTTTGGACTTGTTAGAAGAGCCTGTTGTCTGGTGAAGAAGAGTGTCTTTGGACTTGTTAGAAGAGCCTGTTGT
Source organism: Oncorhynchus nerka (assembly GCF_034236695.1). Taxonomy (NCBI): domain Eukaryota; kingdom Metazoa; phylum Chordata; class Actinopteri; order Salmoniformes; family Salmonidae; genus Oncorhynchus; species Oncorhynchus nerka. The sequence goes on along the minus strand of NC_088412.1, from coordinate 9,264,849 downwards.
CTGGTGAAGAAGAGTGTCTTTGGACTTGTTAGAAGAGCCTGTTGTCTGGTGAAGAAGAGTGTCTTTGGACTTGTTAGAAGAGCCTGTTGTCTGGTGAAGAAGAGTGTCTTTGGACTTGTTTAGAAGAGCCTGTTGTCTGGTGAAGAAGAGTGTCTTTGGACTTGTTAGAAGAGCCTGTTGTCTGTTGAAGAAAATATGGCTGTAGCTTTTTAGCTCATATATATATATATATATATATATATATAAACCACCCTATATATATATATATATATATGTGATTTGGATTATACTTGGTTTTGTTCTTAAAATGTTAAAGTAAAGTTCTAGAAGGAATCCTTAAGGTTACCTTATTGATATACATTTTAAGTAGCTGTTCGTTTTTAAACACCAACTGAGGGACTGATCATCCTGAGGGGGGCGACAAAAGACTGTTTATAGTTGTAGACGGTAAGAGACCGTCTATCTCGTTTTTAATTGCTGTGCTTATCATGGAATTGTAATAGGTAAAACAAATATTGCATTGGTAGCCTAATAGGGGTTTTAGATAAGGGTGCTGAAGGTATCTAATCCATGGATAATTGCTTGTGTGATTATTGATGTGTGTTATTGATTGATTGATTGATTGATTGATTGATTGATTGATTTATTTATTTATTGAGCTGGGACTTTTTATGCCTGTTTCTGGAATTTTGAATAAACGTATTTTATTGTTCTGAAACCCTGTGTCATAAAAGAGTCATGCAAGTGCATGTCGTTTTACTCTAGGTTTCTGAAATAGATTGATTGATTGACTTATTGAGCTAGGTTTCTGAAATAGATTGATTGATTGACTTATTGAGCTAGGTTTCTGAAATAGATTGATTGAGGATTTCTTTAGCATCTGGTTAATTAGTGTAAAACCTGAGTTGCTGAGTTGCTGGTATAAAATAGCCTGAGACTGAACTATAGGTACTGAGTGCATTGGTCTGAGTCGTAAGAAGGGTGATTCAGAGCTAAGCCAACCCAGGAAATAGGGGCTCTTCATAGTGGGGCTATCGTGGAAGCTCTGGCCTGGATGACCCTGAGAAGACACCAGGTGGAACGAGGGTAAGACAGTATAGACACTAGGCTTTGAGGATAGCCCATGTTACTGTAAAGGCCCTTTACTGTCATGTTTGAGGAACAGTTCCTAGCTGTAAACTAGCTCAGTGGTAAGGCAAGGCGGCATCGATCAGATCTGTCGGATTAATGACAAGGAATAACTGATTGCTATTGGGTAGGCAGGTTTGAGTTGAGTTGTTAATCTTGCAGAGGAAGTATTGTTACTTTGATATAATACCGAACGAAAATATAAAACGCAACATGTAAAGTGTTGGTCCCCTTTTTCATGAGCTGAAATAAAAGATCCCAGAAAGCCTATTTCGGAAAAAAAAAGACATCTCTGTTAGTGAGCGTTTCTCCTTTGTCAAGATAATTCATCCACCTGACAGGTGTGGCATATCAAGAAGCTGATAAAATAGCATGATCATTACACAGGTGCACCTTGTGCTGGGGACAATAAAAGGCCACTCTAAAATGTGCAGATTTGTCACACAACACAATTCCACAGCTGTCTCAAGTTTTGAGGGAGCGTACAATTGGCATCTAGACTGCAGGAAGGTCCACCAGAGCTGTTGCCAGAGAATTTAATAGTAATTTTTCTACTATAAGCCGCCTCCAACGTCATTTTTGAGAATTTAGCAGTACGTCCAACCGGCCTCACAACCGCAGACCACGTGTAACCACGCCAGCCCAGGACCTCCACGTCTGGACTCCTTACCTACAGGATCATCTGAGACCAGCCACCCAGACAGCTGATGAAACGGAGGAGTATTTATGTCTGTAATAAAGCCCTTTTGTGTGGAAAAACTCAGTCTAATTTGCTGGGCCTGGCTCCCCAGTGTTGGCTGGGCCTGGCTCCCCAGTGTTGTTGGCTGGGCCTGGCTCCCCGGTGTTGGCTGGGCCTGGCTCCCCAGTGTTGGCTGGGCCTGGCTCCCCAGTGTTGGCTGGGCCTGGCTCCCCTGTGTTGGCTGGGCCTGGCTCCTCAGTGTTGGCTGGGCCTGGCTCCCCAGTGTTGGCTGGGCCTGGCTCCCCAGTGTTGGCTGGGCCTGGCTCCCCAGTGTGTGTGTCCTGCTCCCAAGTGGGTGGGCCCAGGCCCACCCATGGCTGCGCCCCTGTCCAGTCATTTGAAATCCATAGATTAGGGCCTAATGAACTTACTACCAATTCACTGACTTCCTTATGTATAACTGTAACTCAGTAAAATCATAGAAATTGTTGTACGTTGCGTTTATTGTTTTGTTCAGTATATTTCCCAAGTTTGGAAAGTATTGTTTTGAGAGATCTTGGTTGATAGATGCCATATATCACGTTTTCGTGCAGATCGTACAAAAATTCAAAATGGTGGAAAATCCATCATGACGGACCTTCTGGTTCCCTGAGGGAAATGTCTTCTTTGTGACCGACAGTATGTACTGACCCTACAGTATGTACTGACCCTACAGTATGTACTGACCCTACAGTATGTACTGACCTTAAAGTATGTACTGACCCTACAGTATGTACTGAACCTACAGTATGTACTGACCCTACAGTATGTACTGAACACACAGTATGTACTGACCCTACAGTATGTACTGAACCTACAGTATGTACTGACCCTACAGTATGTACTGACCCTACAGTATGTACTGACCTTAAAGTATGTACTGACCCTACAGTATGTACTGAACCTACAGTATGTACTGACCCTACAGTATGTACTGAACACACAGTATGTACTGAACCTACAGTATGTACTGACCCTACAGTATGTACTGAACCTACAGTATGTACTGACCCTACAGTATGTACTGAACACACAGTATGTACTGACCCTACAGTATGTACTGAACCTACAGTATGTACTGACCCTACAGTATGTACTGAACCTACAGTATGTATTGACCCTACAGTATGTACTGAACCTACAGTATGTACTGAACACACAATATGTACTGACCCTACAGTATGTACTGAACCTACAGTATGTACTGAACCTACAGTATGTACTGACCCTACAGTATGTACTGAACCTACAGTATGTACTGAACACACAATATGTACTGAACCTACAGTATGTACTGAACCTACAGTCTGTACTGAACACACAATATGTACTGACCCTACAGTATGTACTGAACCTACAGTATGTACTGAACACACAATATGTACTGACCCTACAGTATGTACTGAACCTACAGTATGTACTGAACCTATAGTATGTACTGACCCTACAGTATGTACTGAACCTACAGTATGTACTGAACACACAAGATGTACTGACCCTACAGTATGTACTGAACACACAATATGTACTGACCCTACAGTATGTACTGAACCTACAGTATGTACTGAACCTACAGTATGTACTGAACACACAATATGTACTGAACCTACAGTATGTACTGAACCTACAGTATGTACTGAACACACAATATGTACTGACCCTACAGTATGTACTGAACCTACAGTATGTACTGAACCTATAGTATGTACTGACCCTACAGTATGTACTGAACCTACAGTATGTACTGAACACACAAGATGTACTGACCCTACAGTATGTACTGAACACACAATATGTACTGAACCTATAGTATGTACTGAACCTACAGTATGTACTGAACACACAATATGTACTGACCCTACAGTATGTACTGAACCTACAGTATGTACTGAACCTACAGTATGTACTGAACCTACAGTATGTACTGAACACACAAGATGTACTGACCCTACAGTATGTACTGAACACACAATATGTACTGACCTTACAATATGTACTGAACCTACAGTATGTACTGACCCTACAGTATGTACTGACCCTACAGTATGTACTGACCCTACAGTATGTACTGAACCTATAGTATGTACTGAACCTACAGTATGTACTGAACACACAATATGTACTGAACACACAATATGTACTGAACCTACAGTATGTACTGAATTTCATGGCTATAGGTCACCTGGGGGGTGAGGGGCGTGACCTTTTAAAGTTAGCATTTTCAATCGCCACCATGTGGGCATTTGGCATGGCATGAGAGGGTGTGGCATGGCATGGCATGAGAGGGTGTGGCATGGCATGGCATGAGAGGGTGTGGCATGGCATGGCATGAGAGGGTGTGGTGTGGCATGGCATGAGAGGGTGTGGCATGGCATGGCATGAGAGGGTGTGGCATGGCATGTGGGGGTGTGGCATGGCATGAGAGTGCATGGCATGGCATGAGAGGGTGTGGCATGGCATGGCATGAGCGGGTGTGGCGTGGCATGGCATGTGGGGGTGTGGTGTGGCATGTGGGGATGTGGCATGGCATGTGGGGGTGTGGCATGGCATGAGAAGGTGTGGTGTGGCATGGCATGTGGGGGTGTGGCATGGCATGAGAAGGTGTGGTGTGGCATGTGGGGGTGTGGCATGGCATGGATGGCATGAGAAGGTGTGGTGTGGCATGTGGGGGTGTGGCATGACATGTGGGGGTGTGGCATGGCGTGTGGGGGTGTGGCATGGCATGAGAGGGTGTGGCATGGCATGAGAGGGTGTGGCATGGCATGTGGGGGTGGCATGGCATGTGGGGGTGTGGCATGGCATGTGGGGGTGTGGCATGGCATGTGGGGGTGTGGCATGGCATGTGGGGGTGTGGCATGGCATGCCCCTTAACTATCATTTACTTTACATCCTCCTAAACCTTATTATTTATTTATTATTATTATTTTGTGTGAATTTGTATTTTTTACCCCCCTCAAATTCACAGAACTGGTAGAGTAATAATAATGACTGAGAAGAAATACCCCCCCCCCCCCGAACGCCATAATGAACGCCAGCAAATACAAAAGTGTTTCACTAGCTTCGCTGTTGAAAGCCGTAATGAAAAAGAAACAGACGGGTTTAAATTGAAAGCAGGGATGTTTTGGTCCCGTACAGGGTTGGAATAAATGGAGGACAATGAGCCCATTTGGAAGCTAGATGTGTAGTCCTTGGCAACAGGGAGAGGGCCTAGGCTATGCACTTATTGTATGGTACTATGTTGCTTAGCAACATGAAAGTTAGGACAAATTATACAGGTCATCTCAACAAGCCTAAAATAGCCTGCAGTTGTTTGCATATGAAGTTAACAGCAGTGGCTATACTTGATTGCTATCAGGATACAGAACACCAATTCTTATTGCCTCTCCTCTCTCTATCCTCTCTGTCTTACAGCCTCTCCTCTCCCTATCCATCTTGTCATGTGGAGGTTGTGTGTGAAACTTATTCATGAGTGTGTGTGTGTGTGTGTGTGTGTGTGGACATGGGTGTGTGTGTGGGGGAGAGGTCATGGTTTGGCTGTGTATTGCTGTAACCACTACCTCTCCAGATACTGGATTTGGGAGGGCTTGGGAAGTCTAAATGATTGGTGAGAACTGTAGACAGGCGTCTTGTCCTCTGTAATAACAGGACATTGGTTGGTCCCACTCAGACCCCGTTTGGGATTAAAGAGGGTCAAAGAGAAGAGGAGATACCACTTCATAGTGTATATATATACATGTAATGCCTTCTGATTAGGTGGACGTCTCGGTTCATAGACAATCAAACTGGGTCAATGTCTGACTAGTAACATACAGTGTATGTAGAAATGTAAACAGTATTTTGGCAAGAGATTCAGATCTCTTAATTTCACAGTATTGGTGCCGACAGTCACAGGGACCCTGGTTTGAGTCGTGGTAGTAGGGGCCTTTTCCCTAATACTCCACATCGGTGTCAGGGCCAACGAAAGCGCCCCTAATTTTTTTATGTTGGGGGGGGTAAATATTTAAAGCAGTTGTTATTATTGAATGAAATAATTGACCCAGATCATTGCTACAAAGTGCTGTGATTTTTTTTTTATACTGAATATTTTTTTTTACCTCAACATGCAATAATTTCAAATATTTTACTGAGTTACAGTTCATATGAGGATATAAAACAATTGAAATAAATACATTAGGCCCTAATCTATGGATTTCACATGAGTGGACAGGGGTGCAGCAATGGGTGGGCCTTGGAGGGCATAGACCCACCCACTTGGGAGCAAGGCCCAGCCAATCAGAATGCATCCCCCCAGACAATTCTTCAGGTGAAGAAGACGAATGTGGAGGATAGAGTGGTGACACGTGGTCTGCGGTTGTTGACGTAAATGTTCTAAAATGACGTTGGAGGCGGCTTATGGTAGAGAAATGAACATTAAATTATCTGGCAGCAGCTCTGGTGGACATTCCTGCCAGTCGGCATGCTAATTGCACGCTCCCTCAAAACTTGAAACATCTGTGGCATTGTGTTGTGTGACAAAACGGCACATTTTAGAGTGGCCTTTTATTGTCCCCCGGCACAAGGTACACCTGTGTAATTATCATGCTGTTTTATCAGCTTCTTGATATGCCACACCATCAGGTGGATGGATTATCTTGGCAAATGAGAAACGCTCACTAACAGTGATCTGAATACATTTGAGCACAACATTTAAGAGAATAGCTTTTTTTATTCAGATCATGAAACATGAGACCAACATTTTATATTGTCGCGTTTATATTTTAGTTCAGTGTATTTCAGCGTCTTCTCACCTGACAACTGCGCTGCCTGTTTGCGGTCCTTTAAAATATGTACTCTGCCGCCACCTGTCGGTTGTCAGCTGGTACTGTACACAATCATTCTGAGATTTCCAACTTCTTGATGCCCAGATTGAATAACTATCAAACGAATTATTTACATATAATAACGCATAATAACTCCGTTTAACCAACCAAGTAGTATGCTAGCATATATTTCTGCTGTTATTTCAAACCACAACACATCCCGATTCCAAAGGTTGTCAGCGGACCAAGAGAGTAGTAAAACCACCTAGTGACATCACTTGTGCAACAGGTAAAGTCGCTTTTACATTCCTGAGCCTGAGAAACGAACACGGTGTTTGAGTTTCTTGTGAAAGTACGGAAGAAGTGGTTTGACAGGTGCACGGAATGCTATTTTTGTTACATGCAAATGTTGAATAAAAAAAATAAAAAATAAGAATCGTCCTTTGAGCGCGCGGTGTGGCTTGGTCGTCGGACGCCTAAAGAGGAGAGCTCTCTCTGTTTGTGTTGAACACCTATTCAGCTGTCATGTCGCGGCACAGGAGACAGGTAGATACAACTCTTTGTATTATAATAGACGGATGATTAAATGGGGATCCACATGCATGTCAACAAGATGTTTGAGTATCCGTTTAGCCTACATACTGTAACTAACTAACTATACATGAACAAATAATCGGCATAGGCCTACGTTTCTATTGATGACTGTTGAGTATATATTTGTGGTGGTCTTTCACATAGTGGGTAAATTGATTCATTTCACGGCTAGGAAGAAATATATGAATGGGCAGTGGAATATGATCCTGTGATTGACCTTGATTGCATAGGCTACATGATCAAATATTGCATAATTCCACTTTGTTTTATTTGCGTAGCATAGCTAGGTTTAGGCTACGCATTGACATAAGTGGGCCCACGCGCTTTCTCTCAACATGCGCTACGATACACCGGTCATATACCTTATTCTATGATAATATATGGCCTGATGAGCTGCTCTCTGCGGACTGTAGGAAAAGTCTATTATAATTCTGTTCTATTGTAATGACAGATACGTATCTGTTATCCCCTGAAACGTGAAGGCTGACCGGCACATAGTGAATCATCGCTTTTTAAAAATTAGGTCACAAAAAAGGAGTGACTGGAATTTTTTTTTTTCAACATACAATTCACATCTTCTGGCGTCTTTAGGGGCTCAAGAGAAGTTGTTGTTTGTGTGTCTGGGGTTTATGTCACTTGTAATATCTTTAATTAGATATAACTATGAACAACAGTACCAGTCAAAAGTTTGGAAACACCAACTCATTCAATGGTTTTTCTTTATTTTTACTATTTTCTACATTGTAGAATAATAGTGAAGACACCAAAAACTATGAAGACATCAAAAACTAGAGGATAAGTTCATTAGAGTTAACTACACCTCAGATTGCAGCCCAAATTAACACTTCACAGAGTTCAAGTTACAGACACATCTCAACATCAACTGTTCAGAAGAGACTGTATGAATCAGGCCTTCATGGTCAAATTGCTGCAAAGAAACCACTACTAAAGGACACCAATAAGAAGAAGATACTTGCTTGGGCCAAGACACACGATGCAATGGACATTAGACTGGTGGAAATGTGTCCTTTGCTTTGCTGGTGACACGGTCTGTGATTTATTTAGAATTCAAGGCAAACATAACCAGCATGGCTACCACAGCATTCTGTGCTCACAAGTGCTCAGCATATGTGGGAACTCCTTCAAGACTGTTGGAAAAGCATTCCAGGTGATGCTGGTTGAGAGAATGCCAAGAGTGTGCAAAGCTGTCATCAAAGGCAAAGGAAGGCAACTTTGAAGAATCTCAAATATTAAATATATTTTGATTTGTTTAACACTTTTTTGGTTACTACATGATTCCATAGGTGTTATTTCATAGTTTTGATGTCTTCACTAGTATTCTACAATGTAGAAAAATAGTAAAAATAAAGAAAAAACCTTTAATGAGTTGGTGTGTCCAATCTTTTGACTGGTACTGTATATATATTTTTCTACAAACACATGAGAAATAAAACACTGCGTTTAGGTTACTAGGTTACTCTCAGCATGAACGAAGAACTAGGAAGACTGACTGGATCGTATCGTTGCACCTCTGTTGCCGTAGAAACACTCTTCACCCCGGACATGTATAGCAAACAGAAGTCAATGCATCGCGGCCCTCACAGCTAACGTCCATTTAGAAAGCATAAGCTGGAGGAGTTTTTGAGTCGGGGCAGTAAATTCTTCATTTAATAACAGTGTTATCTGACAAAGGTATTGATGTGAGTTTCTGTGCCTCTGCCTCCCCACACATTGTTTTCAGCACGTCAATTGCTGCTGGTAATATTAAAGTCTCTGCAATAGTGTTGTGGTTTCATAGCGTAGCGGGCCTAGCCATTCACACTGGGAATGACTCAAGTGCAACAATCAAACTCCTACTCACCTTGCTGTGTGGTCCTGTGTTCTCATCATGTTTTAGGCCAGCATCGAACTCCTACTCACCTTGCTGTATGGTCCTGTGTTCTCATCATGTTTTAGGCCAGCATCGAACTCCTACTCACCTTGCTGTGTGGTCCTGTGTTCTCATCATGTTTTAGGCCAGCATCGAACTCCTACTCACCTTGCTGTATGGTCCTGTGTTCTCATCATGTTTTAGGCCAGCATCGAACTCCTACTCACCTTGCTGTGTGGTCCTGTGTTCTCATCATGTTTTAGGCCAGCATCGAACTCCTACTCACCTTGATGTGTGGTCCTGTGTTCTCATCATGTTTTAGGCCAGCATCGAACTCCTACTCACCTTGCTGTATGGTCCTGTGTTCTCATCATGTTTTAGGCCAGCATCGAACTCCTACTCACCTTGCTGTGTGGTCCTGTGTTCTCATCATGTTTTAGGCCAGCATCGAACTCCTACTCACCTTGATGTGTGGTCCTGTGTTCTCATCATGTTTTAGGCCAGCATCGAACTCCTACTCACCTTGCTGTGTGGTCCTGTGTTCTCATCATGTTTTAGGCCAGCATCGAACTCCTACTCACCTTGCTGTGTGGTCCTGTCATGTTCTCATCATGTTTTAGGCCAGCATCGAACTCCTACTCACCTTGCTGTGTGGTCCTGTGTTCTCATCATGTTTTAGGCCAGCATCGAACTCCTACTCACCTTGCTGTATGGTCCTGTGTTCTCATCATGTTTTAGGCCAGCATCGAACTCCTACTCACCTTGCTGTGTGGTCCTGTGTTCTCATCATGTTTTAGGCCAGCATCGAACTCCTACTCACCTTGCTGTATGGTCCTGTGTTCTCATCATGTTTTAGGCCAGCATCGAACTCCTACTCACCTTGCTGTGTGGTCCTGTGTTCTCATCATGTTTTAGGCCAGCATCGAACTCCTACTGACCTTGCTGTGTGGTCCTGTGTTCTCATCATGTTTTAGGCCAGCATCAAACTCCTACTCACCTTGCTGTGTGGTCCTGTGTTCTCATCATGTTTTAGGCCAGCATCGAACTCCTACTCACCTTGCTGTGTGGTCCTGTGTTCTCATCATGTTTTAGGCCAGCATCGAACTCCTACTCACCTTGCTGTGTGGTCCTGTGTTCTCATCATGTTTTAGGCCAGCATCGAACTCCTACTCACCTTGATGTGTGGTCCTGTGTTCTCATCATGTTTTAGGCCAGCATCAAACTCCTACTCACCTTGCTGTGTGGTCCTGTGTTCTCATCATGTTTTAGGCCAGCATCGAACTCCTACTCACCTTGCTGTGTGGTCCTGTGTTCTCATCATGTTTTAGGCCAGCATCGAACTCCTACTCACCTTGCTGTGTGGTCCTGTGTTCTCATCATGTTTTAGGCCAGCATCGAACTCCTACTCACCTTGCTGTGTGGTCCTGTGTTCTCATCATGTTTTAGGCCAGCATCGAACTCCTACTCACCTTGCTGTGTGGTCCTGTGTTCTCATCATGTTTTAGGCCAGCATCGAACTCCTACTCACCTTGCTGTGTGGTCCTGTGTTCTCATCATGTTTTAGGCCAGCATCGAACTCCTGGAGCTGATGGGAGTGGTGAAGGAAAACGGGAACCATTTTGATAGTCCTGAGACATCACCACTACTTCCCTCAGTGGTAAGAGATGACTGATGAAACACAGGCCTAGTTCACTGTATTACTGTATGTAAAACCAGATCTACAGTGCATTGCTGGTTGTTTTATATAGTCTATGGACAGTCAGACAGTGCATTCGTAAAGTATTCAGACCACTTAACTTTTTTCACAGTTTGTTACGTTACAGACTTAATCTAAAATGGAATTTAAAAAAAAGATTCCTCATCAATCTATACACAATACCCCATAATGACATCACAATACCCCATAATGACATCACAATACCCCATAACAATACCCCATAATGACATCACAATACCCCATAATGACATCACAATACCCCATAATGACAAAGCAAAAACAAGTTTTCTATAAATTTTAGCAAATTTATTAAGAACAAAAAAAATTGAAATATTACATTTACATAAGTATTCAGACCCTTTACTCAGTACTTTGTTGAAGCACCTTTGGCAGCGATTACAGCCTCGAGACTTCTTGGGTATGATGCTACAAGCTTGGCGCTCCTGTGTTTGGTGAGTTACTCCCAGTCTTCTCTGCAGATCCTCTCAAGCTCTGTCAGGTTGGATGGAGAGCGTCACTGCACAGCTAATTTCAGGTCTCTCCAGAGATGTTAAATCGGGTTCAAGTCAAGGCTCTGGCTGGGCCACTCAAGGACATTTAGAGACTTGTCCCGAAGCCATCCCTACATTGTCTTGGCTGTGTGCTTAGGGTCATTGTCCTGTTGGAAGGTGAACTGTCGCCCAAGTCTGAGGTCCTGAGCGCTCTGGAGCAGGTTTTTTTATCAAGGGTCTCTTTGTACTTTGCTCCGTTCATCTTTCCCTTGATCCTGACTGGTCTCCCAGTCCCTGCTGCTGAAAAACATCCCCACAGAATGATGCTGCTACCGCCATGCTTCACCATAGTGATGGTGCCAGGTTTCCTTCAGATGTGACGCTTGGCATTCAGGCCAAAGAGTTCAGTCTTGGTTTCATCAGACCAGAGGATCTTGTTTCTCATGGTTTGAGAGTCCTTTAGGTGCCTTTTTGCAAACTCCAAGCGGGCTGTCATGCCTTTTACTGAGGAGTGGCTTCCGTCTTGCCGCTCTATCATAAAGGCCTGATTGGTGGAGTGCTGCAGAGATGGTTGTCCTTCTGGAAGGTTCTCCCATCTCCATAGAAGAACTCTGGAGCTCTGTCAAGAGTGACCATCTAGTTCTTGGTCACCTCCCTGACCAAGGCCCTTCTCCCCTTCTCCAAATCATGTCCAATCAATTGAATTTACCACAGGTGGACTCCAATCAAGTTGTAGAAACATCTCAAGGATGATCAATGGAAACAGGATGCACCTGAACTCAATTTAGAGTCTCATAGCAAACGTTCTGAATACTTATGTAAATAAGGGATTTCTGTTTTATTTATTTTTAATAGATTTGCTGAAAAAACAGTTTTTCCATTGTCATCATTGGATATTGCGTGTAGTTTGATGAGGATTATTATTATTTTTTTAAATAAATTTTTGAACAAGGCTCTGATGTAATAAAATGTGGAAAAAGGGGTCTGAATACTGATGTATCCCAGAATGCTCTGGGATACATCAGTTACTGTATGTAACCATCATGTCATAGATTTATTTTTGTCTTTATGTTCAGTATTGGATCCATCAAATCACTCAAGTCTACACTATCTTGTTAATCTTTCCTCCTCATCATACTCAACTAGCATGCGACTATGTTTCTCTTTCTCTCTCTGTGTTTTGTGTGTGTGGTTCTTCTTTCCTCCTCAGCATACTCCACTGTCATACGACTATGTCCTGGTCGCTAAGACAGTGGATGATCCGGAGAAAGATACCTTCAAGATGCAAGAGGCCTTTATCGAGAAACTAAAGATGAAGAACTTGAAGATAACAGTGAGTTATATTACCAGTTTAACAAGCTGTAGAGTTAGGTTGTTCTTAAGCCGAGGCTAGTTTATCATCCTTTTTGTTGTTCTTGTAAAATACATATTATCTTTATAAGTTTTTAAAACCAAATTTAAGTATAATCATGTCTGTGTGGGCTTAAACTAAAATGAGTTTACCTGCTCATTATTTCCTAGTCGATTATCTTAGCTTTGTTATAAGACATTATAAAGGCTCAAGCCTCTATTTTAACAAACCTAACACAATGATAATCTAAGGCTCAGGCCTCTATTTTAACAAACCTAACACAATGATAATCTAAGGCTCAGGCCTCTATTTGAACAAACCTAACACAATGTTAATCTAAGGCTCAGGCCTCTATTTTAACAAACCTAACACAATGATACTCTAAGGCTCAGGCCTCTATTTTAACAAACCTAAGGCAATGTTAATCTAAGCACAGGCGGTAGCGCTATAGGTTCAGGTGTGTGTCAGAAATATTTTTGCTATTTTTTACTATCACAATTATCAAAGCACTTGCTGGCGTTGGCGCGAAAGGGCTGTGTTTTGATGGGGGGGAGTTGTGGGTGTGTCGAGGCTTGGCCTCACACTGGCCAATCAGAACGTGCTCCATGGGGAAATATGTGGTTGCTTCAAGTTGTGTATTTAATATCTTTTATGTTTGGCCTTGGAATCAACTCCAATTCCAATGTTTGTCTGTTATAGTTTGTTAAATGGCTTTACAGAAACAAAACAACTAAATGTAGACCTATCTTTGCTAAATACGTTAACTTGAATCCATTTTGCAGTAGTAATTGTAATTGCATGGCCTCAATAACATTCACACTGATAAAAGGGGCTAGGCCTACTGCAAATTGCATCATGGTTGAGCATGGACTATCCAAACATTGTCAATAAGCAAGATTAAATACATTTTTGATAAGTTCTAAAAAATATATATATTTTAATTATAAACAAAACAAAAACAAAAACTTGTTTTAAATACGGTATGTCACACTTACAGGCACCACGATTTCTTTCCGTGGACACATAACATTTAAACTATGGAGGGTTTTTACACACATCCAAACTTGTTTCACAGTAGCTGGACAGAGATCCAGTATAAAGTGAAAGGGACAATGTCCACTCACCGTTCTACTGGTTTCACAGTAGTTGGACAGAGATCCAGTATAAAGTGAAAGGGACAATGTCCACTCACCGTTCTACTGGTTTCACAGTAGCTGGACAGAGATCCAGTATAAAGTGAAAGGGAGAATGTCCACTCACCGTTCTACTGGTTTCACAGTAGCTGGACAGAGATCCAGTATAAAGTGAAAGGGACAATGTCCACTCACCGTTCTACTGGTTTCACAGTAGCTGGACAGAGATCCAGTATAAAGTGAAAGGGACAATGTCCACTCACCGTTCTACTGGTTTCACAGTAGCTGGACAGAGATCCAGTATAAAGTGAAAGGGAGAATGTCCACTCACCGTTCTACTGGTTTCACAGTAGCTGGACAGAGATCCAGTATAAAGTGAAAGGGACAATGTCCACTCACCGTTCTACTGGTTTCACAGTAGCTGGACAGAGATCCAGTATAAAGTGAAAGGGACAATGTCCACTCACCGTTCTACTGGTTTCACAGTAGCTGGACAGAGATCCAGTATAAAGTGAAAGGGACAATGTCCACTCACCGTTCTACTGGTTTCACAGTAGCTGGACAGAGATCCAGTATAAAGTGAAAGGGACAATGTCCACTCACCGTTCTACTGGTTTCACAGTAGCTGGACAGAGATCCAGTATAAAGTGAAAGGGACAATGTCCACTCACCGTTCTACTGGTTTCACAGTAGCTGGACAGAGATCCAGTATAAAGTGAAAGGGACAATGTCCACTCACCGTTCTACTGGTTTCACAGTAGCTGGACAGAGATCCAGTATAAAGTGAAAGGGACAATGTCCACTCACCGTTCTACTGGTTTCACAGTAGCTGGACAGAGATCCAGTATAAAGTGAAAGGGACAATGTCCACTCACCGTTCTACTGGTTTCACAGTAGCTGGACAGAGATCCAGTATAAAGTGAAAGGGACAATGTCCACTCACCGTTCTACTGGTTTCACAGTAGCTGGACAGAGATCCAGTATAAAGTGAAAGGGACAATGTCCACTCACCGTTCTACTGGTTTCACAGTAGCTGGACAGAGATCCAGTATAAAGTGAAAGGGACAATGTCCACTCACCGTTCTACTGGTTTCACAGTAGCTGGACAGAGATCCAGTATAAAGTGAAAGGGACAATGTCCACTCACCGTTCTACTGGTTTCACAGTAGCTGGACAGAGATCCAGTATAAAGTGAAAGGGACAATGTCCACTCACCGTTCTACTGGTTTCACAGTAGCTGGACAGAGATCCAGTATAAAGTGAAAGGGACAATGTCCACTCACCGTTCTACTGGTTTCACAGTAGCTGGACAGAGATCCAGTATAAAGTGAAAGGGACAATGTCCACTCACCGTTCTACTGGTTTCACAGTAGCTGGACAGAGATCCAGTATAAAGTGAAAGGGACAATGTCCACAATGTCCACTCACCGTTCTACTGGTTTCACAGTAGCTGGACAGAGATCCAGTATAAAGTGAAAGGGACAATGTCCACTCACCGTTCTACTGGTTTCACAGTAGCTGGACAGAGATCCAGTATAAAGTGAAAGGGACAATGTCCACTCACCGTTCTACTGGTTTCACAGTAGCTGGACAGAGATCCAGTATAAAGTGAAAGGGACAATGTCCACTCACCGTTCTACTTGTTTCACAGTAGCTGGACAGAGATCCAGTATAAAGTGAAAGGGACAATGTCCACTCACCGTTCTACTGGTTTCACAGTAGCTGGACAAAGATCCAGTATAAAGTGAAAGGGACAATGTCCACTCACCGTTCTACTGGTTTCACAGTAGCTGGACAGAGATCCAGTATAAAGTGAAAGGGACAATGTCCACTCACCGTTCTACTGGTTTCACAGTAGCTGGACAGAGATCCAGTATAAAGTGAAAGGGACAATGTCCACTCACCGTTCTACTGGTTTCACAGTAGCTGGACAGAGATCCAGTATGAAGTGAAAGGGACAATGTCCACTCACCGTTCTACTGGTTTCACAGTAGCTGGACAGAGATCCAGTATAAAGTGAAAGGGACAATGTCCACTCACCGTTCTACTGGTTTCACAGTAGCTGGACAGAGATCCAGTATAAAGTGAAAGGGACAATGTCCACTCACCGTTCTACTGGTTTCTGAACATAATAGGGACCCATTTTACAGATCAGAAAAAGTTGCATTGCAATGCAGCCCACAGACGTAACCATAAAACCCAGAAGGTGAATCATTCTACGAAGATTGCTTTGTATTTTCCTTTAGTTTTATTACAACCAATCAATTCAACAAGAATAAAATACCACGTCAAAAGTAATTATCTCATAAAATCGGCAGAATACATTTTTAAAAAGACACACATTGCTTTCACCGGTATTCACCGAGGTTCACTGTTATTCACCAAGGTTCACTGTTATTCACCGAGGTTTTCACCGGTATTCACTGAGGTATTCACCGAGGTTCACTGTTATTCACCGAGGTTCACTGTTATTCACCGAGGTTCACTGTTATTCACCGAGGTTCACTGTTATTCACCGAGGTTCACTGTTATTCACCGAGGTTTTCACCGGTATTCACTGAGGTATTCACAGAGGTTCACTGTTATTCACCGAAGTTTTCACCGGTATTCACTGAGGTATTCACCGAGGTTCACTGTTATTCACCGAGGTTCACTGTTATTCACCGAGGTTCACTGTTATTCACCGAGGTTTTCACCGGTATTCACCGAGGTTTTCACCGGTATTCACCGAGGTTTTCACCGAGGTATTCGCCGAGGTTTTCACCGAGGTATTTGCCGAGGTTTTCACCGAGGTATTCACCGAGGTTTTCACCGGTATTCACCGAGGTTTTCACTGAGGTTTTCACCGGTATTCACCGAGGTTCTCATCTCTCGTTTCATGGGGCATGGAAATAGCCTACATCATCGAGGGGGTTTTACGCACATCCTAAATGGAACATGCATGGCTAAAATAATGTGGGCCTGCCTACAATTCATAGATACAAAGGGAATGTTAGCTCACTGCTGTTTTACTGCTCTCAGATGTTATATTTTAACAACGCCTTGGTGACAAAGATTGATTTCCAAGCGGTCTCAGGAGCCAAACCTTTTATTGACACCTTTGACTACTTCGTGATTGCATTGGGCAGGACACAAAAAAAAGCCTTAATTGAGAGGAGGGGAGGGCGTGCTTGGTTTTTAACCAAATAAAATGAAATGAGAAAACAACATGAATCTATTATGTTTCTAAATACGAAGTTTACAGGCACCGAAAGCACATTAGGCTACTCTTGTGCCGTATGCATATGGGCAGTGTGCCGTTGCGGCTGGATAGGCTGTGTTTCAGCTGTCAACAGTCATGCTGTAACCACTAAAACCAAATAACCTCTATCCGTTTTTCTTTGTTTTTTATTCTTTTCTACATTGTATATTAATAGTGAAGACATCAAAACTATTAAATAACACATATGGAATCATGTAGTAACCAAAAAAAGTGTTAAAACAAATTGTATATTTGAGATTCTTCATAGTATCTTTGCCTTAATGACTGCTTTGCACACTCTTGGCATTCTCTCAACCAGCTTCACCTGGATTGCTTTTCCAACAGTCTTGAAGGAGTTCCCACATATGCTGAGCACTTGTTTTGCTGCTTTTCCTTCACTTTGCGGTCCAACTCATCCCAAACCATCTCAATTGGGTTGAGGGTGGGTGATTGTGGTGGCCAGGTCATCTGATGCCAGCACTCCATCACTCTCCTTCTTGGTCAAATAGCCCTTACACAACCTGGAGGTGTGTTTTGGGTCTTTGACCTGTTGAAAAACAAATGATAGTCCCACTTAGCGCAAACCAGAATGTTGTGGTAGCCATGCTGATTAAGTGGCCTTGATTCTAAATAAATCACAGACAGTGTCACCAACAAAGCACCCCACACCATAACACCTCCTCCATGCTTCACGATGGGAACCACACATGCAGAGATTGTCCGTCCACCTACTCTGCGTCTCACAAAGACATGGCGGTTGGATACCAAAAATCTCAAATTTGGACTCTGACCAAACGACAGATTTCCACCAATATAATTTCCATTGCTCGTGTTTCTTGGCCCAAGAAAGTCTCTTCTTCTTATTGGTGTCCTTTAGTAGTGGTTTATTTGCAGCAATTTGATCACGAAGGCCTGATTCACACAGTCTCCTCTGGACAGTTGATGGTGAGATGTCTCTGCAACTTGAACTCTGTGAAGCATTTATTTGGGCTGCCATCTAAGGTGCAGTTACTTGCCGATTTCTGAGGCTGGTAACTCTACTGAACTTATCTGCAGCAGAGGTAACTCTGGGTCTTCTGTATACCAACCCTACCTTGTCACAACACAACTGATTGGCCAAACGCATTAAGAAGGAAATATATTCCACAAATGAACTTTTAACAAGGCACACCTGTTAATGTAAATGCATTCCAGGTGACTACCTCATGAAGCTAGTTGAGAGAATGCCACGAGTGTGCAAAGCTGTCATCAAGGCAAAGGGTGGCTACTTTGAGGAATCTCAAATATACATTTTGTTTAACACTTTTTTGGTTACTACATGATTCCATATGTTATGTTTCATAGTTTGATGTCTTCGCTATTATTCAATAATGTAGAAAAATAGTCAAAATAAAGAAAAACCCTTGAATGAGTAGGTGTGTCCAAATCTTTTGACTGGTACTGTATTTCTGTGTTAGAAAATTATAGACGACACTGTTGTCTTCTACGGTATCCAAGCTCCAAATGAAGTGTTTGAGAAGTACAGGTATCTACTGAAGGTGTCTGATGCCTGCAACTGGAGTGAACAGCAGGGAAGTGTCCCTCTTTCCACCAGGTAAGTTATGCACACATACGCATGCAGAGAGACACACACACACGCATGCAGAGAGACACACACACGCATGCAGAGAGACACACACACACACATGCAGAGAGACACACACACGCATGCAGAGAGACACACACGCATGCAGAGAGACACACACACACGCATGCAGAGAGAAACACACACGCATGCAGAGAGACACACACGCATGCAGAGAGACACACACACGCATGCAGAGAGACACACACACGCATGCAGAGAGACACACACACACATGCAGAGAGACACACACACGCATGCAGAGAAACACACACACGCATGCAGAGAGACACACACACGCATGCAGAGAGACACACACACGCATGCAGAGAGACACACACACGCATGCAGAGAGACACACACACGCTCGCACGGTCTGATGACTCAACGTATTAGCATGACAAACATGTTAACTTCTTAAAAGAAAACAGATACTTAGTCTTGTCAGCCATGTTAAAATGTCGTCTTTATTTCAGGATCCGCATTGTTCACTTTATCCTGAGTCATGTCTTCCTGAATACAGGAGGTGAGTAGTGCTCTGCCCTCACCCACGCCAGTCCTCCCCCTCTCTGCCCTCACCCCCATGCCAGTCCTCCCCCTCTCTGCCCTCACACCCACGCCAGTCCTCCCTCTCTCTGCCCTCACCCCCACGCCAGTCCTCCCTCTCTCTGCCCTCACCCCCACGCCAGTCCTCCCCCTCTCTGCCCTCACCCCCACGCCAGTCCTCCCTCTCTCTGCCCTCACCCACACCAGTCCTCCCTCTCTCTGCCCTCACCCACACCAGTCCTCCCTCTCTCTGCCCTCATCCACACCAGTCCTCCCTCTCTCTGCCCTCACCCCCACGCCAGTTCTCCCTCTCTCTGCCCTCACCCCCACGCCAGTCCTCCCCCTCTCTGCCCTCACACCCACGCCAGTCCTCCCCCTCTCTGCCCTCACCCCCACGCCAGTCCTCCCCCTCTCTGCCCTCACCCCACGCCAGTCCTCCTTCTCTCTGCCCTCACCCATGCCAGTCCTCCCTCTCTCTGCCCTCACCCACGCCAGTCCTCCCCCTCTCTGCCCTCACCCCCACGCCAGTCCTCCCTCTCTCTGCCCTCACCCCACGCCAGTCCTCCCCTCTCTGCCCTCAACCCCACGCCAGTCCTCCCTCTCTGCCCTCACCCACGCCAGTCCTCCCTCCCTCTCTGTCTCTCTCTTTCTTGCACTCTCTTCTCGCTCTCTCTCTCTTGCTCTCTTTCTCACTCTCTCTCTCTTTCTCTCTCTCTCTCTCTCTCTCTCTCTTTCTTGCACTCTCTCTCCCTTTCTCTTTCTTGCTCTCTTTCTTGCTCTCTCTCCCTCTGTCTCTCGCTGTCTCTCTCTCTCTGTCTCCCTGTCTCTATTTCTCTGTCTCTCGCTGTCTCTCTCTCTCTGTCTTTATTTATCCTTCTCTCTCTTTCTCACACACACACACACACACACACACACACACACACACACACACACACACACACACACACACACACACTGGACCTCTCCTAATGTTCCCCTCCTCATCTGTCCAATCTTACAGAGAACCTGTTTGAACTCTTGAAGAAGAAAGTGTTTGAAGCAAAGTTCTGCCTGCATGAGGTAAAGACAGTAGTCTGCTGCTCTGGTCAAAAGTAGTGCACTATGTAGGGAATAGGGTGTAATTTGGGACAAATCCCTATGTCTCAGTGGTGTGTGTGGATCTCTTCCTGATTTTTGACTTATCTTCTCTGCTGAACAGCATGGTTTAGGTAGGCAGTAGATACCCCCATGAGGAAGTGGAGTCATGTAGTGGCCCATAGATAGAAAAGTAGCTGGCTTTCTGCAAAGATGTTGTACCCTACATCCTATTCCCTGTACCACGTACCCTACATCCTATTCCCTGTACCACGTACCCTACATCCTATTCCCTGTACCACGTACCCTACATCCTATTCCCCGTACCACGTACCCTACATCCTATACCGTGTACCCTACACCCTATATAGTGGATCTCGTCAAAAGTAGTGGACTGTTTAAGGAATAGACACTACCCACAACACACTACCCACTAGACACTACCCACTGGACACTACCCACTAGACACTACCCACTATACACTACCCACTACACATTGCCCACTACACATTGCCCACTACACACTACCCACAGCACACTACCCACAGCACACTACCCACTGGACACTACCCACTAGACACTGCCCACTAGACACTGCCCACTACACACTACACACTAGACACTGCCCACTAGACACTACCCACTAGACACTACCCACTACACACTACCCACTACCCACTACACACTAGACACTGCCCACTACACACTGCCCACTAGACACTGCCCACTACACACTACCCACTAGACACTGCCCACTACACACTACCCACTACACACTACCCACTAGAGACTACCCACTAGACACTGCCCACTACACACTGCCCACTAGACACTGCCCACTAGACACTGCCCACTACACACTACCCACTAGACACTACCCACTAGACACTACCCACTACCCACTAGACACTGCCCACTACACACTACACACTACTACTGATGGAAAATAAGTTTCTGTGTCAAAGGTATGTGAATGAATGGCTAGTAGTGGACTGTTTAAGGAATAGACACTACCCACAGCACATTACCCACTAGACACTACCCACTGGACACTACCCACTAGACACTACCCACTATACACTACCCACTACACACTACCCACAGCACACTACCCACTGGACACTACCCACTAGACACTGCCCACTAGACACTGCCCACTACACACTACACACTACACACTAGACACTGCCCACTATACACTACCCACTACACACTAGACACTGCCCACTACACACTGCCCACTAGACACTGCCCACTACACACTACCCACTAGACACTACCCACTAGACACTACCCGCTACCCACTAGACACTGCCCACTAGACACTACCCACTACACACTACCCACTACACACTGCCCACTAGACACTGCCCACTAGACACTACCCACTACACACTACCCACTAGACACTACCCACTACACACTACCCACTGCCCACTAGACATTGCCATTGGAACATGCTTAACACCCCAGCCATCCTACAATCTAAACTTGATGCCCTCAATCTCACACAAATTATCAATGAACCTACCAGGTACCCCCCCAAAGCCTTAAACACGGGCACCCTCATAGATATCATCCTAACCAACTTCCCCTCTAAATACACCTCTGCTGTCTTCAACCAAGATCTCAGCGATCACTGCCTCATTGCCTGCATCCGTAATGGGTCAGCGGTCAAACGACCTCCACTCATCACTGTAAAACGCTCCCTGAAACACTTCAGCGAGCAGGCCTTTCTAATCGACCTGGCCGGGGTGTCCTGGAAGGATATTGATCTCATCCCGTCAGTAGAGGATGCCTGGATATTTAAAAAAAATGCCTTCCTAACAATCTTAAATAAACATGCCCCATTCAAGAAAATTAGAACCAGGAACAGATATAGCCCTTGGTTCTCCCCAGACCTGACTGCCCTTAACCAACACAAAAACATCCTATGGCGTTCTGCATTAGCATCGAACAGCCCCGTGATATGCAGCTGTTCAGGGAAGCTAGAAACCGTTATACATAGGCAGTTAGAAAAGCCAAGGCTAGCTTTTTCAAGCAGAAATTTGCTTCCTGCAACACTAACTCTAAAAAGTTCTGGGACACTGTAAAGTCCATGGAGAATAAGAACACCTCCTCCCAGCTGCCCACTGCACTGAAGATAGGAAACACTGTCACCACTGATAAATCCACCATAATTGAGAATTTCAATAAGCATTTTTCTACGGCTGGCCATGCTTTCCACCTGGCAACTCCTACCCCGGTCAACAGCACTGCACCCCCAACAGCAACTCGCCCAAGCCTTCCCCATTTCTCCTTCTCCCAAATCCATTCAGCTGAAGTTCTGAAAGAGCTGAAAAATCTGGACCCCTACAAATCAGCCGGGCTAGACAATCTGGACCCTTTCTTTCTAAAATTATCTGCCGAAATTGTTGCCACCCCTATTACTAGCCTGTTCAACCTCTCTTTCGTGTCATCTGAGATTCCCAAAGATTGGAAAGCAGCTGCGGTCATCCCCTCTTCAAAGGGGGACACTCTTGACCCAAACTGCTACAGACCTATATCTATCCTACCATGCCTTTCTAAGGTCTTGAAAGCCAAGTCAACAAACAGATTACCGACCATTTCGAATCTCACCATACCTTCTCTGCTATGCAATCTGGTTTCAGAGCTGGTCATGGGTGCACCTCAGCCACGCTCAAGGTCCTAAACGATATCTTAACCGCCATCGATAAGAAACATTACTGTGCAGCCGTATTCATTGATCTGGCCAAGGCTTTCGACTCTGTCAACCACCGCATCCTCATCGGCAGACTCGACAGCCTTGGTTTCTCAAATGATTGCCTCGCCTGGTTCACCAACTACTTCTCTGATAGAGTTCAGTGTGTCAAATCGGAGGGTCTGCTGTCCGGACCTCTGGCAGTCTCTATGGGGGTGCCACAGGGTTCAATTCTTGGACCGACTCTCTTCTCTGTATACATCAATGAGGTCGCTCTTGCTGCTGGTGAGTCTCTGATCCACCTCTACGCAGACGACACCATTCTGTATACTTCCGGCCCTTCTTTGGACACTGTGTTAACAACCCTCCAGGCAAGCTTCAATGCCATACAACTCTCCTTCCGTGGCCTCCAATTGCTCTTAAATACAAGTAAAACTAAATGCATGCTCTTCAACCGATCGCTACCTGCACCTACCCGCCTGTCCAACATCACTACTCTGGACGGCTCTGACTTAGAATACGTGGACAACTACAAATACTTAGGTGTCTGGTTAGACTGTAAACTCTCCTTCCAGACCCATATCAAACATCTCCAATCCAAAGTTAAATCTAGAATTGGCTTCCTATTTCACAACAAAGCATCCTTCACTCATGCTGCCAAACATACCCTTGTAAAATTGACCATCCTACCAATCCTCGACTTTGGCGATGTCATTTACAAAATAGCCTCCAATACCCTACTCAACAAATTGGATGCAGTCTATCACAGTGCAATCCGTTTTGTCACCAAAGCCCCATATACTACCCACCATTGCGAGCTGTACGCTCTCGTTGGCTGGCCCTCGCTTCATACTCGTCGCCAAACCCACTGACTCCATGTCATCTACAAGACCCTGCTAGGTAAAGTCCCCCCTTATCTCAGCTCGCTGGTCACCATAGCATCTCCCACCTGTAGCACACGCTCCAGCAGGTATATCTCTCTAGTCACCCCCAAAACCAATTCTTTCTTTGGCCGCCTCTCCTTCCAGTTCTCTGCTGCCAATGACTGGAACGAACTACAAAAATCTCTTAAATTGGAAACACTTATCTCCCTCACTAGCTTTAAGCACCAACTGTCAGAGCATCTTACAGATTACTGCACCTGTACATAGCCCACCTATAATTTAGCCCAAACAACTACCTCTTTCCCAACTGTATTTAATTTATTTATTTATTTTGCTCCTTTGCACCCCATTATTTTTATTTCTACTTTGCACATTCTTCCATTGCAAAACTACCATTCCAGTGTTTTACTTGCTATATTGTTTTTACTTTGCCACCATGGCCTTTTTTGCCTTTACCTCCCTTCTCACCTAATTTGCTCACATTGTATATGGACTTGTTTTTTTTACTGTATTATTGACTGTATGTTTGTTTTACTCCATGTGTAACTCTGTCGTTGTATGTGTCGAACTGCTTTGCTTTATCTTGGCCAGGTCGCAATTGTAAATGAGAACTTGTTCTCAACTTGCTTACCTGGTTAAATAAAGGTGAAATAAATAAATAAATTGCCCACTAGACACTACCCACTGCCCACTAGACACTACCCACTGCCCACTAGACACTACCCACTACCCACTGCCCACTAGACACTACCCACTAGACACTACCCACTGCCCACTAGACACTGCCCACTAGACACTACCCACTACACATTACCCACTAGACACTACCCACTAGACACTACCCACTACCCACTGCCCACTACACACTACCCACTAGACACTACCCACTACACACTACCCACTGCCCACTAGACACTGCCCACTAGACACTGCCCACTACACACTACCCACTAGACACACACTACCCACTGCCCACTAGACACTACCCACTACACACTACCCACACTAGACACTACCCACTACACACTACCCACTGCCCACTAGACACTGCCCACTACACAGACACTACCCACTACAGACACTACCCACTACCACTACCCACACTAGACCCACTGCCCACTAGACAGACACTACCCACTACACACTACCCACTGCCCACTAGACACTACCCACTACACACTACCCACTGCCCACTAGACACTACCCACTACACACTACCCACTAGACACTACCCACTACCCACTGCTCACTAGACACTACCCACTACACACTACCCACTGCCCACTAGACACTACCCACTACACACTACCCACTGCCCACTAGACACTACCCACTACACACTACCCACTACCCACTATACACTGCCCACTAGACACTACCCACTACACACTACCCACTGCCCACTAGACACTGCCCACTAGACACTACCCACTAGACACTACCCACTACACACTACCCACTGCCCACTAGACACTACCCACTACACACTACCCACTGCCCACTAGACACTACCCACTACACACTACCCACTAGACACTACCCACTGCCCACTACACACTACCCACTGCCCACTAGACACTACCCACTACACACTACCCACTGCCCACTAGACACTACCCACTACCCACTACCCACTATACACTGCCCACTAGACACTACCCACTACACACTACCCACTATACACTGCCCACTAGACACTACCCACTACACACTAGACACTGCCCACTACACACTACCCACTACCCACTGCCCACTAGACACTACCCACTACACACTACCCACTGCCCACTAGACACTACCCACTACACACTAGACACTACCCACTACACACTAGACACTGCCCACTACACACTACACACTACCCACTACCCACTACACACTGCCCACTAGACACTACCCACTACACACTAGACACTGCCCACTAGACACTACCCACTACACACTACCCACTACACACTACCCACTGCCCACTAGACACTGCCCACTAGACACTACCCACTACACAGACACTACCCCTACAGACACTGCCCACTAGACACACTACACACTACCCACCCACTAGACACTACCCACTAGACACTACCCACTACACACTACCCACTACACACTACCCACTGCCCACTAGACACTGCCCACTAGACACTACCCACTACACACTACCCACTACACACTACCCACTGCCCACTAGACACTGCCCACTAGACACTACCCACTGCCCACTAGACACTACCTACTACACACTACCCACTGCCCACTAGACACTGCCCGCTAGACACTACCCACTGCCCACTAGACACTACCCACTACACACTACCCACTGCCCACTAGACACTACCCACTATACACTACCCACTACACACTGCCCACTAGACACTACCCACTGCCCACTAGACACTACCCACTACACACTACCCACTAGACACTACACACTGCCCACTAGACACTGCCCACTAGACACTACCCACTATACACTACCCACTACACACTGCCCACTAGACACTACCCACTGCCCACTAGACACTACCCACTACACACTACCCACTAGACACTACCCACTGCCCACTAGACACTACCCACTAGACACTGCCCACTAGACACTGCCCACTAGACACTACCCACTAGACACTACCCACTAGACACTACCCACTACCCACTATACACTGCCCACTAGACACTGCCCACTAGACACTGCCCACTAGACACTGCCCACTACCCACTAGACACTACACACTACCCACTAGACACTACCCACTGCCCATTAGACACTGCCCACTAGACACTACCCACTACACACTACCCACTGCCCACTAGACACTGCCCACTAGACACTACCCACTAGACACTACCCACTGCCCACTAGACACTGCCCACTAGACACTACCCACTACACACTACCGACTGCCCACTAGACACTGCCCACTAGACACTACCCACTGCCCACTAGACACTGCCCACTAGACACTACCCACTAGACACTGCCCACTAGACACTACCCACTGCCCACTAGACACTACCCACTACCCACTAGACACTACCCACTGCCCACTAGACACTACCCACTAGACACTGCCCACTAGACACTGCCCACTAGACACTACCCACTAGACACTACCCACTACACACTACCCACTAGACACTACCCACTATACACTGCCCACTACACACTGCCCACTAGACACTAGACACTGCCCACTACCCACTAGACACTACACACTGCCCACTAGACACTACCCACTACACACTACCCACTGCCCACTAGACACTGCCCACTAGACACTACCCACTACACACTACCCACTGCCCACTAGACACTGCCCACTAGACACTACCCACTAGACACTACCCACTGCCCACTAGACACTGCCCACTAGACACTACCCCCTGCCCACTAGACACTACCCACTACACACTACCCACTGCCCACTAGACACTACCCACTGCCCACTACCCACTGCCCACTACCCACTGCCCACTACCCACTGCCCACTAGACACTGCCCACTAGACACTGCCCACTAGACACTGCCCACTAGACACTGCCCACTGCCCACTAGACACTACCCACTACACACTACTACTGATGGAAAATACGTTTCTGTGTCAAAGGTATGTGAATGAATGGCTGCCATAAAGACTCTAAAGGTTGAAGCGATATCATTGTTTTCCTCTGTTTCTCTGCGTACTGAGAGACTACTGAGACACCCTCCGAGTTAAAACATAGTATTTATTCACTGTCTGAGGAGGACACCTCTGTTCTTGTTAACTGACATTTACACACACACACACTGAGTATCTGTTTGTCCATGTGATGATTCATTTTTGAAAATGTCAAAACATTTGTTATGCTAATACATTGAGTCATGCGTGCGTGCGTGTGTGTATGTATGCGCGCATGTGTGTATGCGCACACGTGTGTGTGTATTTGAATGATTCTTGTCCCTGACTTTGTGCTCGTGCTTTCAGAGAAAAACCCAGAAGGAACTGAGGAAAAGTTGGGCCAGATGGACTGCCTGTTTCCGGGGACAACCAATCAATGATGTCAGGTTAGTTAGGTCTGTCTCCAGGGCCAACCCATCAGTGATGTTAGATTAGTTAGGTCTGTCTCCAGGGCCAACCCATCAGTGATGTCAGGTTAGTTAGGTCTGTCTCCAGGGCCAACCCATTAGTGATGTTAGATTAGTTAGGTCTGTCTCCAGGGCCAACCCATCAGTGATGATAGATTAGTTAGGTCTGTCTCCAGGGCCAACCCATCAGTGATGACAGATTAGTTGTCTTTATCTTGACACCTGTCTGTCTTTATCTTGTCACCTGTGTCTTTACCTCGACACCTGTCTGTCTAGATCTTGACACCTATCTGTCTTTATCTTGTCCCTGTCAGGAACTACTTTGGAGAGAAGGTGGCCCTCTATTACCTCTGGCTGGGCTGGTACACCCTTCTGTTGCTCCCTGCAGCTCTGTTAGGGGTCATTGTCTTCCTCTACGCGCTGGCTTTCTACAAGACCTCGCCACTTATGTGTGTGTGTGTGTGTGTGTGTGTGTGTGTGTGTGTGTGTGTGTGTGTGTGTGTGTGTGGACTGTGTGTGTAATATTACTATGTAATCACCATCCACCTGGTTAATAATGTTTTTTCTTGTAGAAAGGAGGTGTGTGAGTCGAACACGATCATGTGTCCTCTGTGTGACAAGAGATGCAAAGTGTGGCTACTCAGCGATACCTGCCTTTACGCCAAGGTAGGCACTCACGCACTCACTCACTCACTCACTCACGCGCTCACGCACTCACGCACGCGCTCACGCACACACTCACTCACACGCACTCACGCACTCACTCACACGCTCACTCACTCACGCCCTCACTCACGTACTCACTCACTCACTCGCTCACGCGCTCACTCACTCACGCGCTCACTCACGCACGCATTCACTCACTCACTCACGCGCTCACTCAGTCACGCGCTCACTCACTCACGCACTCACTCACGCACTCACTCACGCACTCACTCATGTGCTCACTCACGCACTCACTCACGCCCTCACTCACGCACGCACGCACTCACGCACTCACTCACACGCTCACTCACTCACGCCCTCACTCACGTACTCACTCGCTCACGCGCTCACTCACTCACGCGCTCACGCACGCACTCACTCACTCACACGCACTCACGCACTCACTCACACGCTCACTCACTCACGCCCTCACTCACGTACTCACTCACTCACTCGCTCACGCGCTCACTCACTCACGCGCTCACTCACGCACGCATTCACTCACTCACTCACGCGCTCACTCAGTCACGCGCTCACGCACGCACTCACTCACTCACGTGCTCACTCACTCACGCGCTCACTCACTCACTCATGCGCTCACTCACTCACTCATGTGCTCACTCACACTCTCACTCACTCACTCACTCATGCGCTCACTTACTCACTCACTCATGCGCTCACTCACTCACTCACTCAGTCATGCGCTCACTTACTCACGCGCTCATGCTCTCATCCACTCACTCACGCGCTCACTCTCTCATTAGTAAAAAATATATATTTTCTTCGAAAAACAATACAACTCGACAAGTCGGGCGTGAAAAGCCCAGGAGGGCAGCAGTTTCTGAGATACTGGAACCGGTGCACCTGTCACCGACGATCAGACCACGCTCAAAGTCGCTTAGGTCACTAGTTTTGCCCATTCTACCGTTTAATACAACAGTAACTGAATGTCTTGATGCCTGTCTGCCTGCTTTATATACAGTAGCAAGCCACAGCCACGTGGCTCACTGTCTGTAAGATCGATCCATTTTACAGGAGCTAGAGCAATGTTGAAATGTTGGAAAAACGTACAAAGAAAAATGTAAAAACTCAACGGAAAGATGTTGACAGGGTTTATCTGAAACTAAGTGGTTTTAGCACAGTGGATAAGAATTCTGTGGTTACACAATACATCAGGCTGTGAACTAACAGGCAGACTACTGCATTATACTATTACTACTACTGCATTATACTATTACTACTACTGCATTATACTATTACTACTACTGCATTATACTATTACTACTACTGCATTATACTTTTACTACTACTGCAGTATAGTATTACTACTACTGCATTATAATTTTACTACTACTGTGTTATACTATTACTACTACTGCAGTATAGTATTACTACTACTGCATTATACTATTACTACTACTGCAGTATAGTATTACTACTACTGCATTATACTTTTACTACTACTGTGTTATACTATTACTACTACTGCAGTATAGTATTACTACTACTGTGTTATACTATTACTACTACTGCAGTATAGTACTTTCAGAAATGACTTGTCTCAGGTCTTTCAGAGTTGGGGTGTTGGGCATGAGCTCATCAAACACCTCCTCAGACTCTGTTCTCACGTACAGGTGTACTCTGTTGCTTCTCCCATCTGGCCTGCTTGCTTGGTGGTGGGCTACCACCACTCTGGTCCACTCTATCATCTATAGTCTCTTCAGGGCCGTACGCATTCCCCTCTGTAGTGCCTTGAGGTCGGGGGCCGAACAGTTTCCATACCAGGCAGTGATGCAACCAGTCAGGATGCTCTCGATGGTGCAGCTGTAGAACCTTTTGAGGATCTGAGGACCCATGCCAAATCTTTTCAGTCTCCTGAGGGGGAATAGGCTTTGTCGTGCCCTCTTCACGATTGTCTTAGTGTGTTTGGACCATGAGAGTTTGTTGGTGATGTCACCACTGCAGCCCCGTCGATGAGAATGGGGGCGTGCTCGGTCCTCCTTTTCTCCTTCTCCTTTGTCTTGATCACGTTGAGGGAGAGGTTGTTGTCCTGGCACCACACGGCCAGGTCTCTGACCTCCTCCCTATATGCTGTCTCGTCGTTGTTGGTGACCAGGCCTACCACTGTTGTGTCGTCTGCAAACTTGATGCTGTTGGAGTCGTGCCTTGCCGTGCAGTCATGAGTGAACAGGGAGTACAGGAGGGGACTGAGCACGCACCCCTGAGGGGCCCCCGTGTTGAGGATCAGTGTTGCGGATGTGATGTTACCTACCCTCACCACTTGGGGGCAGCCCGTCAGGAAGTCCAGGATCCATTTGCAGAGGGAGGTGTTTAGTCCCAGGGTCCTTAACTTAGTGATGAGCTTTGAGGGCACTATGGTGTTGAACGCTGAGCTGAAGTCAATGAACAGCATTCTCACGTAGATGTTCCTTTTGTCCAGGTGGGAAAGGGCAGTGTGGAGTGCAATAGAAATTTCATCATCTGTGGTTCTGTTGGGGTGAGTCAAATTGGAGCGGGTCTATTTTATTTTTGAAAGCTTATTACCATGTGATTACAGAGGAAACTTCATGTCAGATTCAGGGTAGCCTAGTGGTTAGAGTGTTGGACTAGTAACCAAAAGGTTGCAAGTTCAAATCCCTGAGCTGACAAGGTACAATCTGTTGTTCTGCCCCTGAACAGGCAGTTAACCCACTGTTCCTAGGCCGTCATTGAAAATAAGAATTTGTTCTTAACTGACTTGCCTAGTTAAAAAAAGAAAAAATGTGGAAAGGATTAGCCCGTTTAGCAGAAACCACAATATTTAAATACAGTAACCTCAAGTTATTGCCGCCCTTCACAAAGATTAGCAAAAATTTGTGGGTGAAATAAATGCTACAAATTACTAAGCTATATTGTATGCTCCAATTGCTCGGTGAATGATATTTTGTTAAACAAGTAATAGAAACAATTTCTCAAAAGGATAGGTAAATATTATATTCTTTTTTTCGAGAATTTTTTTTTTTCTGAGATTGGAGACGTGACGACCCTCCCACTCTGTCTGCCCTATTTTCTAACGAGATTGGAGACGTGACGACCCTCCCACTCTGTCTGCCCTATTTTCTAACGAGATTGGAGACGTGACGACCCTCCCACTCTGTCTGCCCTATTTTCTAACGAGATTGGAGACGTGACGACCCTCCCACTCTGTCTGCCCTATTTTTTAACGAGATTGGAGACGTGACGACCCTCCCACTCTGTCTGCCCTATTTTTTAACGAGATTGGAGACGTGACGACCCTCCCACTCTGTCTGCCCTATTTTTTTAACGAGATTGGAGACGTGACGACCCTCCCACTCTGTCTGCCCTATTTTTTTCTTTCACATTGTGAGAGGGATCTTAGAATGAATCTTTCCAGAGGCTGGATTCCCTTCAGTTTGTGCTTATGGACTGACTGCCTTTTTCAATTCAAACCCCCATGTTTTCAATGGGCTTCAAGTCTGAAGACTGAGATGGCCATTGCAAAATGTTCTTCATAGATTTTTGATGTGTGCTTGGGGGCTTTTGTCTTTGCTGGAAGATCCACTTGCGGCCAAAGGTTTCAGCCTACTGGAAGAGGCAAGCAGGTTTATTTGGGGCTAAAATGTCCGTGGTGCTTGGTAGAGTTCATGATGACGTTGACCAGTGGAAGCAACAACAACAACAACAAAAAAGACCCATTAAATCAAATATCCACCACCATATTTTGACAGTAGGTATAAGGTTCTTTTTCTGTCTATGCATCCTTCTTTCGACACCAAACCCACAACTGGTGTGCGTGTGTTGTTGCTACAAGAAATATGTGGTTTCTAACACGTGTGGTCTCTTTCTCTACAGGTCAGCATCCTATTTGACAACGAGGGGACGGTTATGTTTGCTATGTTCATGGCAGTATGGAGTGAGTCTATACCTATGGTATTACCTTAAATATATGTCTACTATGTTCATGGCAGTATGGGGTGAGTCTATACCTATGGTATTACCTTAAATATATGTCTACTATGTTCATAGCAGTATGGGGTGAGTCTATACATATGGTATTACCTTAAATATATGTCTACTATGTTCATGGCAGTATGGGGTGAGTCCTATATACTCCAGTAGTTCCCAAAAGACATGTTATATTTTCAGTGCTGAGAAAACCCCAGATGTAGGATCTCAATTTGACCTGTATTGTTGCAACTAAATAATCTTGCAGCAAAAAAGGATTTT
Organism: Oncorhynchus nerka; assembly: GCF_034236695.1. NCBI lineage: Eukaryota > Metazoa > Chordata > Actinopteri > Salmoniformes > Salmonidae > Oncorhynchus > Oncorhynchus nerka. The sequence goes on along the minus strand of NC_088412.1, from coordinate 9,231,983 downwards.
AAACGTTAAGTCGATAATGTTGCTTGATCTGTGGTTCGGGTCAAAATGAAGTTACATGAAAAGTGGAATACTGTTAATATAACCATGTGTTAGTGTGGGTTTTCATTGAATTTATGTAAATTACGAAGCTCATCTGCATTTCTCATCTGAAAATTCCCAGCAACAAATTAAGATCCTACACCTGTACTAATAGGAATCATTGGTTACCAGTTTGTTTCTGCTCTCTTGCTAAACTCTTGGAATTGTCTTGACGTTCGGTGTGACAATGAGTGACAAGGTGTTGGCCAGATAGCAGACACAGATCTGGGACCAGGCTAGGATCATTCTATCAATGTCTTTAAAATATCTCCCATGTTGTTGTTTTTATGTTATTATGGGGTGGTCTTGCATACGGTAGTACCTTACAGATATGTTATTATGGGGTAGTCTTGCACACGGTAGTACCTTAAAGATATGTTATTATGGGGTAGTCTTGCACACGGTAGTACCTTACAGATATGTTATTATGGGGTAGTCTTGCACACGGTAGTACCTTACATATATGTTATTATGGGGTAGTCTTGCACACGGTAGTACCTTACAGATATGTTATTATGGGGTAGTCTTGCACACGGTAGTACCTTACATATATGTTATTATGGGGTAGTCTTGCACACGGTAGTACCTTACATATATGTTATTATGGGGTAGTCTTGCACACGGTAGTACCTTACAGATATGTTATTATGGGGTAGTCTTGCACACGGTAGTACCTTAAAGATATGTTATTATGGGGTAGTCTTGCTTATGGTAGTACCTTACATATATGTTATTATGGGGTAGTCTTGCTTATGGTAGTACCTTACATATATGTTATTATGGGGTAGTCTTGCACACGGTAGTACCTTAAAGATATGTTATTATGGGGTAGTCTTGCTTATGGTAGTACCTTACATATATGTTATTATGGGGTAGTCTTGCTTATGGTAGTACCTTACATATATGTTATTATGGGGTAGTCTTGCTTATGGTAGTACCTTACATATATGTTATTATGGGGTAGTCTTGCTTAGTACATATATGTTATTATGGGGTAGTCTTGCTTATGGTAGTACCTTACAGATATGTTATTATGGGGTAGTCTTGCTTATGGTAGTACCTTACATATATGTTATTATGGGGTAGTCTTGCTTATGGTAGTACCTTACATATATGTTATTATGGGGTAGTCTTGCTTATGGTAGTACCTTACAGATATGTTGTGGTTTTAGCGCTGAGATACAATACTGCTGTCGTTGTTTCTCCAGCCACCTTGTTCCTGGAGTTCTGGAAACGACACAGAGCCTCCTATACATGTAAATGGAAGGTGTTCGACTGGTGTGAGGAGGAGGTATGGTCCCACTAAACACATTCTCTTTATGGTCAACTTTTGTTTTCTGATCTTAAAAAAAAAAAAATCAGATAAAAAAATAATAATAATTAAAAAATAATCTGTATATGTACATGTCCTGACCGAACCCCTTGGAATAGGGCCCTGTGAAACTGGTGGGGGTGTTATAATAACCCTATGTTCCCCTATCTGTAGGAGGAGCTGATCCTGGACATAGTGAACAATGCAGAATGTGCGCCTAAGGAACACAAGCACTCCTACCTACGCAGCACCCTGGTCCTCATCCTGGTCACTCTTATAGTGAGTGCATTTTTTTTTTTACAGACGGCTTGTTTGAAACCAGTTTGAAAGGCACATCTGGCCCACAACTTATGGTCTAAAGATGAATCTGGCTTCATCTCAAGACAGCTCCTTATAGGGACAGTTCTGAGCAGTATTGGGACAGTTCTGAGCAGTATTGGGACCGTTCTGAGCAGTATCAAGACAGCTCCTTATAGGGACAGTTCAGAACAGTATTGGGACAGTTCTGAGCAGTATCAAGACAGCTCCTTATAGGGACAGTTCACAACAGTATCAAGACAGCTCCTTATTGAGACAGTTCTGAGCAGTATCAAGACAGCTCCGTACAGGGACAGTTCTGAGCAGTATCAAGACAGCTCCGTACAGGGACAGTTCTGAGCAGTATCAAGACAGCTCCTTATTGAGACAGTTCTGAGCAGTATCAAGACAGCTCCTTATAGGGACAGTTCTGAGCAGTATCAAGACAGCTCCTTATTGAGACAGTTCTGAGCAGTATCAAGACAGCTCCGTACAGGGACGGTTCTGAGCAGTATCAAGACAGCTCCGTACAGGGACAGTTCTGAGCAGTATCAAGACAGCTCCGTACAGGGACAGTTCTGAGCAGTATTTCCTAAAGAGAATGTCTTCATAGCTGCTGCTGATCATCGGCCTGGCCCATGCCCTGGTGGTGTTCCGGGTGGTTGCCACGGTGATGTTGGCTGAAGGATCATGGGAGTTCCTGAGTGACCACTCCAACACGGCCGCTGTGATACTAGGAGCAGTGCTACACTACTTCACCATCACCATCATGACACGGGTACACACTGTGTGTGTGTGTGTGTGTGTGTGTGTGTGTGTGTGTGTGTGTGTGTGTGTGTGTGTGTCTGTGTGTGTGACTGTGTGTGTCTGTTTGTGTGTGTGTGTGTGTGTGTGTGTGTGTGTGTACAGATTTGATCAGTTGAGTGTGGCCCCATGGCTATTTCCCTGTCTGTAATCCTGCTAGTAATGTTACCCTTTTTAAAAGTGACCCTTCATCCCACTGTATTCTTCTTCTTGTAGGTCAACAGGATTGTGTCGCTGAAACTCTGCGATATAGGTTGGTGACATTTTACATGATTCAAAGTACTTTTCAGTTCGCGGGGAGTTTTTGTGATTATTTGCGTGCAAAAAAAAGGCTTGATTTGCTGCGGAATTCAGATATTTTGATGCTCTGATGGAGGGAAAAGGTTTGTTGACGTGTGGCTTGATTAAATCATATTATGCGGAAATAGTTCCGTGATTTGTCAAATTTGTAAACCTCGCATAATATGCGGGGAATTGTTGGTTTTGCAAAACATTTTGCGATCACAGAATCGCAAGAATCCTGGAGGGGGACTGCCTTTCGATAGTTACTTTGTTAGACTGTCATCTTGTGGTGTAGTTACGATTTACACATTTGGTTTGTCTTTCAGAGGAGAATCAGTCGTTTGCTGCCTCTGAGAGAAGCTTCACCGTCAAGATGTTTACCTTCCAGTTCTTCACCCTCTTCTCCTCTCTCTTCTACGTTGCCTTCTTCCTGGGCAGGTGAGACCTCCACAGTCTAATCATCTGGTATGATGAAGAGTGGTTGATGAACGTAGAGAAGAGACAGAAACAGCCTGAGAGGTTTGAGTTCCAATACATTGTTTGTGGAGCATCCTAAAGATCAACGGTGTGCTGGAGTTTCTTCCTTTTTGTTGATCAGATTTCACTCCCCGAGCAGCTGAATAAAACATAGGTGTGCATATAACACTTTGTCAATAGAGTTAAGAGTAGTGACATGTTGGACGATGTTAAGAGTAGTGACATGTTGGTTAAGAGTAGTGACATGTTGGTTAAGAGTAGTGACATGTTGGTTAAGAGTAGTGACATGTTGGACGATGTTAAGAGTAGTGACATGTTGGACGATGTTAAGAGTAGTGACATGTTGGTTAAGAGTAGTGACATGTCTAAGAGTAGTGACATGTTGGACGATGTCTAAGAGTAGTGACATGTTGGACGATGTCAAGAGTAGTGACATGTTGGACGGAGTTAAGAGTAGTGACATGTTGGACGAAGTTAAGAGTAGTGACATGTTGGACGAAGTTAAGAGTAGTGACATGTTGGACGGAGTTAAGAGTAGTGACATGTTGGTTAAGAGTAGTGACATGTTGGTTAAGAGTAGTGACATGTTGGACGAAGTTAAGAGTAGTGACATGTTGGACGAAGTTAAGAGTAGTGACATGTTGGTTAAGAGTAGTGACATGTTGGACGATGTTAAGAGTAGTGACATGTTGGTTAAGAGTAGTGACATGTTGGACGATGTTAAGAGTAGTGACATGTTGGACGATGTTAAGAGTAGTGACATGTCTAAGAGTAGTGACATGTCTAAGAGTAGTGACATGTCTAAGAGTAGTGACATGTTGGACGAAGTTAAGAGTAGTGACATGTCTAAGAGTAGTGACATGTCTAAGAGTAGTGACATGTCTAAGAGTAGTGACATGTTGGACGATGTTAAGAGTAGTGACATGTTGGACGATGTTAAGAGTAGTGACATGTTGGACGAAGTTAAGAGTAGTGACATGTTGGACGAAGTTAAGAGTAGTGACATGTTGGACGATGTTAAGAGTAGTGACATGTTGGACGATGTTAAGAGTAGTGACATGTCTAAGAGTAGTGACATGTTGGACGATGTTAAGAGTAGTGACATGTTGGACGATGTTAAGAGTAGTGACATGTTGGACAAAGTTAAGAGTAGTGACATGTTGGACGATGTTAAGAGTAGTGACATGTTGGACGAAGTTAAGAGTAGTGACATGTTGGACGATGTTAAGAGTAGTGACATGTTGGACGATGTTAAGAGTAGTGACATGTTGGTTAAGAGTAGTGACATGTTGGACGATGTTAAGAGTAGTGACATGTTGGACGAAGTTAAGAGTAGTGACATGTTGGACGAAGTTAAGAGTAGTGACATGTCTAAGAGTAGTGACATGTTAGTGACATGTTGGACGAAGTTAAGAGTAGTGACATGTTGGACGAAGTTAAGAGTAGTGACATGTTGGACGAAGTTAAGAGTAGTGACATGTCTAAGAGTAGTGACATGTCTAAGAGTAGTGACATGTTGGACGATGTTAAGAGTAGTGACATGTTGGACGAAGTTAAGAGTAGTGACATGTTGGACGATGTTAAGAGTAGTGACATGTTGGACGGTGTTAAGAGTAGTGACATGTTGGTTAAGAGTAGTGACATGTCTAAGAGTAGTGACATGTTGGTTAAGAGTAGTGACATGTTGGTTAAGAGTAGTGACATGTTGGTTAAGAGTAGTGACATGTTGGTTAAGAGTAGTGACATGTTGGACGGTGTTAAGAGTAGTGACATGTTGGACGATGTTAAGAGTAGTGACATGTTGGTTAAGAGTAGTGACATGTTGGACGATGTTAAGAGTAGTGACATGTTGGTTAAGAGTAGTGACATGTTGGTTAAGAGTAGTGACATGTTGGTTAAGAGTAGTGACATGTTGGACGATGTTAAGAGTAGTGACATGTTGGACGATGTTAAGAGTAGTGACATGTTGGTTAAGAGTAGTGACATGTTTGTTAAGAGTAGTGACATGTTGGTTAAGAGTAGTGACATGTTGGACGGTGTTAAGAGTATTGACATGTTGGACGATGTTAAGAGTAGTGACATGTTGGTTAAGAGTAGTGACATGTTGGTTAAGAGTAGTGACATGTTGGTTAAGAGTAGTGACATGTTGGACGATGTTAAGAGTAGTGACATGTTGGTTAAGAGTAGTGACATGTTGGACGATGTTAAGAGTAGTGACATGTTGGACGATGTTAAGAGTAGTGACATGTTGGACGATGTTAAGAGTAGTGACATGTTGGTTAAGAGTAGTGACATGTTTGTTAAGAGTAGTGACATGTTGGTTAAGAGTAGTGACATGTTGGACGGTGTTAAGAGTATTGACATGTTGGACGATGTTAAGAGTAGTGACATGTTGGTTAAGAGTAGTGACATGTTGGTTAAGAGTAGTGACATGTTGGTTAAGAGTAGTGACATGTTGGACGATGTTAAGAGTAGTGACATGTTGGTTAAGAGTAGTGACATGTTGGACGATGTTAAGAGTAGTGACATGTTGGACGATGTTAAGAGTAGTGACATGTTGGTTAAGAGTAGTGACATGTTGGACGATGTTAAGAGTAGTGACATGTTGGACGATGTTAAGAGTAGTGACATGTTGGTTAAGAGTAGTGACATGTTGGACGATGTTAAGAGTAGTGACATGTTGGACGATGTTAAGAGTAGTGACATGTTGGACAATGTTAAGAGTAGTGACATGTTGGTTAAGAGTAGTGACATGTTGGTTAAGAGTAGTGACATGTTGGACGAAGTTAAGAGTAGTGACATGTTGGTTAAGAGTAGTGACATGTTGGACGATGTTAAGAGTAGTGACATGTTGGACGATGTTAAGAGTAGTGACATGTTGGTTAAGAGTAGTGACATGTTGGTTAAGAGTAGTGACATGTTGGTTAAGAGTAGTGACATGTTGGACGATGTTAAGAGTAGTGACATGTTGGTTAAGAGTAGTGACATGTTGGACGATGTTAAGAGTAGTGACATGTTGGACGATGTTAAGAGTAGTGACATGTTGGACGATGTTAAGAGTAGTGACATGTTGGTTAAGAGTAGTGACATGTTGGACGATGTTAAGAGTAGTGACATGTTGGACGATGTTAAGAGTAGTGACATGTTGGACGATGTTAAGAGTAGTGACATGTTAGACGATGTTAAGAGTAGTGACATGTTGGTTAAGAGTAGTGACATGTTAGTTAAGAGTAGTGACATGTTGGTTAAGAGTAGTGACATGTTGGACGATGTTAAGAGTAGTGACATGTTGGTTAAGAGTAGTGACATGTTGGACGATGTTAAGAGTAGTGACATGTTGGACGATGTTAAGAGTAGTGACATGTTGGTTAAGAGTAGTGACATGTTGGTTAAGAGTAGTGACATGTTGGTTAAGAGTAGTGACATGTTGGACGATGTTAAGAGTAGTGACATGTTGGTTAAGAGTAGTGACATGTTGGTTAAGAGTAGTGACATGTTGGTTAAGAGTAGTGACATGTTGGACGATGTTAAGAGTAGTGACATGTTGGTTAAGAGTAGTGACATGTTAGTTAAGAGTAGTGACATGTTGGACGATGTTAAGAGTAGTGACATGTTGGACGAAGTTAAGAGTAGTGACATGTTGGACGAAGTTAAGAGTAGTGACATGTTGGACGATGTTAAGAGTAGTGACATGTTGGTTAAGAGTAGTGACATGTTGGTTAAGAGTAGTGACATGTTGGTTAAGAGTAGTGACATGTTGGACGATGTTAAGAGTAGTGACATGTTGGTTAAGAGTAGTGACATGTTGGTTAAGAGTAGTGACATGTTGGTTAAGAGTAGTGACATGTTGGACGATGTTAAGAGTAGTGACATGTTGGTTAAGAGTAGTGACATGTTGGACGATGTTAAGAGTAGTGACATGTTGGACGAAGTTAAGAGTAGTGACATGTTGGACGAAGTTAAGAGTAGTGACATGTTGGACGATGTTAAGAGTAGTGACATGTCTAAGAGTAGTGACATGTTGGTTAAGAGTAGTGACATGTTGGTTAAGAGTAGTGACATGTTGGACGATGTTAAGAGTAGTGACATGTTGGTTAAGAGTAGTGACATGTTGGTTAAGAGTAGTGACATGTTGGTTAAGAGTAGTGACATGTTGGACGATGTTAAGAGTAGTGACATGTTGGTTAAGAGTAGTGACATGTTGGACGATGTTAAGAGTAGTGACATGTTGGACGATGTTAAGAGTAGTGACATGTTGGTTAAGAGTAGTGACATGTTGGACGATGTTAAGAGTAGTGACATGTTGGTTAAGAGTAGTGACATGTTGGTTAAGAGTAGTGACATGTTGGACGGTGTTAAGAGTAGTGACATGTTGGACGATGTTAAGAGTAGTGACATGTTGGTTAAGAGTAGTGACATGTTAGTTAAGAGTAGTGACATGTTGGACGATGTTAAGAGTAGTGACATGTTGGTTAAGAGTAGTGACATGTTGGTTAAGAGTAGTGACATGTTGGACGATGTTAAGAGTAGTGACATGTTGGACGAAGTTAAGAGTAGTGACATGTTGGACGAAGTTAAGAGTAGTGACATGTTGGACGAAGTTAAGAGTAGTGACATGTTGGTTAAGAGTAGTGACATGTTGGTTAAGAGTAGTGACATGTTGGACGATGTTAAGAGTAGTGACATTTTGGTTAAGAGTAGTGACATGTTGGTTAAGAGTAGTGACATGTTGGACGAAGTTAAGAGTAGTGACATGTTGGACGATGTTAAGAGTAGTGACATGTTGGTTAAGAGTAGTGACATGTTGGACGATGTTAAGAGTAGTGACATGTTGGTTAAGAGTAGTGACATGTTAGTTAAGAGTAGTGACATGTTGGACGATGTTAAGAGTAGTGACATGTTGGTTAAGAGTAGTGACATGTTGGACGATGTTAAGAGTAGTGACATGTTGGACGAAGTTAAGAGTAGTGACATGTTGGACGATGTTAAGAGTAGTGACATGTTGGTTAAGAGTAGTGACATGTTGGTTAAGAGTAGTGACATGTTGGACGAAGTTAAGAGTAGTGACATGTTGGACGATGTTAAGAGTAGTGACATGTTGGACGATGTTAAGAGTAGTGACATGTTGGTTAAGAGTAGTGACATGTTGGTTAAGAGTAGTGACATGTTGGACGGTGTTAAGAGTAGTGACATGTTGGTTAAGAGTAGTGACATGTTAGTTAAGAGTAGTGACATGTTGGATGATGTTAAGAGTAGTGACATGTTGGTTAAGAGTAGTGACATGTTGGTTAAGAGTAGTGACATGTTGGTTAAGAGTAGTGACATGTTAGTTAAGAGTAGTGACATGTTGGACGGTGTTAAGAGTAGTGACATGTTAGTTAAGAGTAGTGACATGTTGGACGATGTTAAGAGTAGTGACATGTTGGTTAAGAGTAGTGACATGTTAGTTAAGAGTAGTGACATGTTGGACGATGTTAAGAGTAGTGACATGTTGGTTAAGAGTAGTGACATGTTGGACGATGTTAAGAGTAGTGACATGTTGGACGATGTTAAGAGTAGTGACATGTTGGTTAAGAGTAGTGACATGTTGGTTAAGAGTAGTGACATGTTGGTTGGAGTGACATGTTAAGAGTAGTGACATGTTGGTTAAGAGTAGTGACATGTTAGTTAAGAGTAGTGACATGTTGGACGATGTTAAGAGTAGTGACATGTTGGTTAAGAGTAGTGACATGTTGGACGATGTTAAGAGTAGTGACATGTTGGACGATGTTAAGAGTAGTGACATGTTGGTTAAGAGTAGTGACATGTTGGTTAAGAGTAGTGACATGTTGTACGATGTTAAGAGTAGTGACATGTTGGACGATGTTAAGAGTAGTGACATGTTGGACGATGTTAAGAGTAGTGACATGTTGATGTTAAGAGTAGTGACATGTTGGTTAAGAGTAGTGACATGTTGGAGTAGTGACATGTTGTTAAGAGTAGTGACATGTTGGACGATGTTAAGAGTAGTGACATGTTGATGTTAAGAGTAGTGACATGTTGGTTAAGAGTAGTGACATGTTAGTTAAGAGTAGTGACATGTTGGACGATGTTAAGAGTAGTGACATGTTGGTTAAGAGTAGTGACATGTTGGTTAAGATGTTAAGAGTAGTGACATGTTGACGGTTAAGAGTAGTGACATGTTAGTTAAGAGTAGTGACATGTTGGACGGTGTTAAGAGTAGTGACATGTTGGTTAAGAGTAGTGACATGTTGGACGATGTTAAAGAGTAGTGACATGTTGGTTAAGAGTAGTGACATGTTAGTTAAGAGTAGTGACATGTTAGTTAAGAGTAGTGACATGTTGGTTAAGAGTAGTGACATGTTGGTTAAGAGTAGTGACATGTTAGTTAAGAGTAGTGACATGTTGGACGATGTTAAGAGTAGTGACATGTTAGTTAAGAGTAGTGACATGTTGGTTAAGAGTAGTGACATGTTAGTTAAGAGTAGTGACATGTTGGACGATGTTAAGAGTAGTGACATGTTGGTTAAGAGTAGTGACATGTTGGACGATGTTAAGAGTAGTGACATGTTGGTTAAGAGTAGTGACATGTTGGTTAAGAGTAGTGACATGTTGGTTAAGAGTAGTGACATGTTGGATGGTGTAAGAGTAGTGACATGTTGGACGATGTTAAGAGTAGTGACATGTTGGTTAAGAGTAGTGACATGTTGGTTAAGAGTAGTGACATGTTGGACGGTGTTAAGAGTAGTGACATGTTGGACGATGTTAAGAGTAGTGACATGTTGGACGATGTTAAGAGTAGTGACATGTTGTTAAGAGTAGTGACATGTTAGTTAAGAGTAGTGACATGTTGACGATGTTAAGAGTAGTGACATGTTGGTTAAGAGTAGTGACATGTTGGTTAAGAGTAGTGACATGTTGGTTAAGAGTAGTGACATGTTGACGGTGTTAAGAGTAGTGACATGTTAGTTAAGAGTAGTGACATGTTGGACGGTGTTAAGAGTAGTGACATGTTAGTTAAGAGTAGTGACATGTTACGATGTTAAGAGTAGTGACATGTTGGTTAAGAGTAGTGACATGTTAGTTAAGAGTAGTGACATGTTAGTTAAGAGTAGTGACATGTTGGTTAAGAGTAGTGACATGTTGGTTAAGAGTAGTGACATGTTAGTTAAGAGTAGTGACATGTTGGACGATGTTAAGAGTAGTGACATGTTAGTTAAGAGTAGTGACATGTTGGTTAAGAGTAGTGACATGTTAGTTAAGAGTAGTGACATGTTGGTTAAGAGTAGTGACATGTTGGTTAAGAGTAGTGACATGTTGATGTTAAGAGTAGTGACATGTTGGTTAAGAGTAGTGACATGTTGGTTAAGAGTAGTGACATGTTGGACGTGTTAAGAGTAGTGACATGTTGGTTAAGAGTAGTGACATGTTGGTTAAGAGTAGTGACATGTTGGTTAAGAGTAGTGACATGTTGGACGGTGTTAAGAGTAGTGACATGTTGATGTTAAGAGTAGTGACATGTTGGTTAAGAGTAGTGACATGTTAGTTAAGAGTAGTGACATGTTGGACGATGTTAAGAGTAGTGACATGTTGGTTAAGAGTAGTGACATGTTGGTTAAGAGTAGTGACATGTTGGACGATGTTAAGAGTAGTGACATGTTTGGTTAAGAGTAGTGACATGTTGTGTTAAGAGTAGTGACATGTTGACGAAGTTAAGAGTAGTGACATGTTGTTAGTGACATGTTAAGAGTAGTGACATGTTGGTTAAGAGTAGTGACATGTTAAGAGTAGTGACATGGTTAAGAGTAGTGACATGTTGGACGATGTTAAGAGTAGTGACATGTTGACATGTTGGTTAAGAGTAGTGACATGTTGGTTAAGAGTAGTGACATGTTGGACGATGTTAAGAGTAGTGACATGTTGGTTAAGAGTAGTGACATGTTGGTTAAGAGTAGTGACATGTTGGACGATGTTAAGAGTAGTGACATGTTGGTTAAGAGTAGTGACATGTTGACGATGTTAAGAGTAGTGACATGTTGGACGATGTTAAGAGTAGTGACATGTTGGACGATGTTAAGAGTAGTGACAGTGACATGTTGGTTAAGAGTAGTGACATGTTGGTTAAGAGTAGTGACATGTTGGACGTGTTAAGAGTAGTGACATGTTGGACGATGTTAAGAGTAGTGACATGTTGGTTAAGAGTAGTGACATGTTGGTTAAGAGTAGTGACATGTTGGACGGTGTTAAGAGTAGTGACATGTTGGAGTGACATGTTAGTTAAGAGTAGTGACATGTTGATGTTAAGAGTAGTGACATGTTGGTTAAGAGTAGTGACATGTTGGTTAAGAGTAGTGACATGTTGGTTAAGAGTAGTGACATGTTAGTTAAGAGTAGTGACATGTTGGACGATGTTAAGAGTAGTGACATGTTAGTTAAGAGTAGTGACATGTTGACGATGTTAAGAGTAGTGACATGTTGGTTAAGAGTAGTGACATGTTAGTTAAGAGTAGTGACATGTTGACGATGTTAAGAGTAGTGACATGTTAGTTAAGAGTAGTGACATGTTGACGATGTTAAGAGTAGTGACATGTTGGTTAGTAGTGACATGTTGGTTAAGAGTAGTGACATGTTGGTTAAGAGTAGTGACATGTTGGACGATGTTAAGAGTAGTGACATGTTGGTTAAGAGTAGTGACATGTTAAGAGTAGTGACATGTTGATGTTAAGAGTAGTGACATGTTGGTTAAGAGTAGTGACATGTTGGACGATGTTAAGAGTAGTGACATGTTGGACGATGTTAAGAGTAGTGACATGTTGGTTAAGAGTAGTGACATGTTGGTTAAGAGTAGTGACATGTTGTACGAAGTTAAGAGTAGTGACATGTTGGACGATGTTAAGAGTAGTGACATGTTGGACGATGTTAAGAGTAGTGACATGTTGGTTAAGAGTAGTGACATGTTGGTTAAGAGTAGTGACATGTTGGACGGTGTTAAGAGTAGTGACATGTTGGACGATGTTAAGAGTAGTGACATGTTGGACGATGTTAAGAGTAGTGACATGTTGGTTAAGAGTAGTGACATGTTAGTTAAGAGTAGTGACATGTTGGACGATGTTAAGAGTAGTGACATGTTGGTTAAGAGTAGTGACATGTTGGTTAAGAGTAGTGACATGTTAGTTAAGAGTAGTGACATGTTGGACGGTGTTAAGAGTAGTGACATGTTAGTTAAGAGTAGTGACATGTTGTGTTAAGAGTAGTGACATGTTAGTTAAGAGTAGTGACATGTTGGACGATGTTAAGAGTAGTGACATGTTGGTTAAGAGTAGTGACATGTTAGTTAAGAGTAGTGACATGTTAGTTAAGAGTAGTGACATGTTGGTTAAGAGTAGTGACATGTTGGTTAAGAGTAGTGACATGTTAGTTAAGAGTAGTGACATGTTGGACGATGTTAAGAGTAGTGACATGTTAGTTAAGAGTAGTGACATGTTGGTTAAGAGTAGTGACATGTTAGTTAAGAGTAGTGACATGTTGGTTAAGAGTAGTGACATGTTGGTTAAGAGTAGTGACATGTTGGACGATGTTAAGAGTAGTGACATGTTGGTTAAGAGTAGTGACATGTTGGTTAAGAGTAGTGACATGTTGGTTAAGAGTAGTGACATGTTGGACGGTGTTAAGAGTAGTGACATGTTGGACGATGTTAAGAGTAGTGACATGTTGGTTAAGAGTAGTGACATGTTGGTTAAGAGTAGTGACATGTTGGACGGTGTTAAGAGTAGTGACATGTTGGACGATGTTAAGAGTAGTGACATGTTGGACGATGTTAAGAGTAGTGACATGTTGGTTAAGAGTAGTGACATGTTAGTTAAGAGTAGTGACATGTTGGACGATGTTAAGAGTAGTGACATGTTGGTTAAGAGTAGTGACATGTTGGTTAAGAGTAGTGACATGTTAGTTAAGAGTAGTGACATGTTGGACGGTGTTAAGAGTAGTGACATGTTAGTTAAGAGTAGTGACATGTTGGACGGTGTTAAGAGTAGTGACATGTTAGTTAAGAGTAGTGACATGTTGGACGATGTTAAGAGTAGTGACATGTTGGTTAAGAGTAGTGACATGTTAGTTAAGAGTAGTGACATGTTAGTTAAGAGTAGTGACATGTTGGTTAAGAGTAGTGACATGTTGGTTAAGAGTAGTGACATGTTAGTTAAGAGTAGTGACATGTTGGACGATGTTAAGAGTAGTGACATGTTAGTTAAGAGTAGTGACATGTTGGTTAAGAGTAGTGACATGTTAGTTAAGAGTAGTGACATGTTGGACGAAGTTAAGAGTAGTGACATGTTGGTTAAGAGTAGTGACATGTTGGACGATGTTAAGAGTAGTGACATGTTGGTTAAGAGTAGTGACATGTTGGTTAAGAGTAGTGACATGTTGGACGATGTTAAGAGTAGTGACATGTTGGTTAAGAGTAGTGACATGTTGGTTAAGAGTAGTGACATGTTGGTTAAGAGTAGTGACATGTTGGACGATGTTAAGAGTAGTGACATGTTGGACGATGTTAAGAGTAGTGACATGTTGGTTAAGAGTAGTGACATGTTGGACGATGTTAAGAGTAGTGACATGTTGGTTAAGAGTAGTGACATGTTAGTTAAGAGTAGTGACATGTTGGACGATGTTAAGAGTAGTGACATGTTGGTTAAGAGTAGTGACATGTTGGTTAAGAGTAGTGACATGTTGGACGATGTTAAGAGTAGTGACATGTTGGTTAAGAGTAGTGACATGTTGGTTAAGAGTAGTGACATGTTGGACGATGTTAAGAGTAGTGACATGTTGGACGATGTTAAGAGTAGTGACATGTTGGTTAAGAGTAGTGACATGTTGGTTAAGAGTAGTGACATGTTGGACGATGTTAAGAGTAGTGACATGTTGGTTAAGAGTAGTGACATGTTGGTTAAGAGTAGTGACATGTTGGACGGTTAAGAGTAGTGACATGTTGACGATGTTAAGAGTAGTGACATGTTGGTTAAGAGTAGTGACATGTTGGTTAAGAGTAGTGACATGTTGGACGATGTTAAGAGTAGTGACATGTTGGTTAAGAGTAGTGACATGTTGGTTAAGAGTAGTGACATGTTGGTTAAGAGTAGTGACATGTTGGACGATGTTAAGAGTAGTGACATGTTTGATGTTAAGAGTAGTGACATGTTGGTTAAGAGTAGTGACATGTTGGTTAAGAGTAGTGACATGTTGGTTAAGAGTAGTGACATGTTAGTGACATGTTGTTAAGAGTAGTGACATGTTGGTTAAGAGTAGTGACATGTTGGACGATGTTAAGAGTAGTGACATGTTGGTTAAGAGTAGTGACATGTTAGTTAAGAGTAGTGACATGTTGGACGATGTTAAGAGTAGTGACATGTTGGTTAAGAGTAGTGACATGTTGGACGAAGTTAAGAGTAGTGACATGTTGGACGATGTTAAGAGTAGTGACATGTTGGTTAAGAGTAGTGACATGTTGGTTAAGAGTAGTGACATGTTGGACGATGTTAAGAGTAGTGACATGTTAGACGATGTTAAGAGTAGTGACATGTTGGTTAAGAGTAGTGACATGTTGGTTAAGAGTAGTGACATGTTGGACGGTGTTAAGAGTAGTGACATGTTGGTTAAGAGTAGTGACATGTTAGTTAAGAGTCGTGACATGTTGGACGATGTTAAGAGTAGTGACATGTTGGTTAAGAGTAGTGACATGTTGGTTAAGAGTAGTGACATGTTGGTTAAGAGTAGTGACATGTTAGTTAAGAGTAGTGACATGTTGGACGATGTTAAGAGTAGTGACATGTTGGTTAAGAGTAGTGACATGTTGGTTAAGAGTAGTGACATGTTAGTTAAGAGTAGTGACATGTTGGACGGTGTTAAGAGTAGTGACATGTTAGTTAAGAGTAGTGACATGTTGGACGGTGTTAAGAGTAGTGACATGTTAGTTAAGAGTAGTGACATGTTGGACGATGTTAAGAGTAGTGACATGTTGGTTAAGAGTAGTGACATGTTAGTTAAGAGTAGTGACATGTTGGTTAAGAGTAGTGACATGTTGGTTAAGAGTAGTGACATGTTAGTTAAGAGTAGTGACATGTTGGACGATGTTAAGAGTAGTGACATGTTAGTTAAGAGTAGTGACATGTTGGTTAAGAGTAGTGACATGTTAGTTAAGAGTAGTGACATGTTGGACGAAGTTAAGAGTAGTGACATGTTGGTTAAGAGTAGTGACATGTTGGACGATGTTAAGAGTAGTGACATGTTGGTTAAGAGTAGTGACATGTTGGTTAAGAGTAGTGACATGTTGGACGATGTTAAGAGTAGTGACATGTTGGTTAAGAGTAGTGACATGTTAGTTAAGAGTAGTGACATGTTGGACGATGTTAAGAGTAGTGACATGTTGGACGATGTTAAGAGTAGTGACATGTTGGTTAAGAGTAGTGACATGTTGGACGATGTTAAGAGTAGTGACATGTTGGACGATGTTAAGAGTAGTGACATGTTGGTTAAGAGTAGTGACATGTTGGACGATGTTAAGAGTAGTGACATGTTGGACGATGTTAAGAGTAGTGACATGTTGGTTGCTCTTCTCAGGATAAATGGACACCCCGGTGGCTACGTGCGGATAGCAGGGAAGTGGAGGTTGGAGGAGGTGAGGAATCCTGAAACATTTCTAACAATTTGATTATCCTTCACAAATATGGTTGAAATGGGAGTAGAAATGTACCTGATGCTAAATGCTGTATGTTGTTCCTGTCTCGTCCCCATGCAGTGCCACCCCAGTGGCTGCCTCACAGACCTTTTCATCCAGATGGCCATCATTATGGTTCTGAAACAAACCATCAGCAACGTCTTTGAGTTCGGGGGCCCGTAAGTCTACATCAACACAAGTACATCTCTTAGTTCTGAGGCCCGTAAGTCTACATCAACACAAGTACATCACTTAGTTCTGAGGCCCGTAGGTCTACATCAACACAAGTACATCACTTAGTTCTGAGGCCCGTAAGTCTACATCAACACAAGTACATCACTTAGTTCTGAGGCCCGTAAGTCTACATCAACACAAGTACATCGCTGCAGTGTATGTTGATGAGGGAAAGTTGATTTACATATCTTATTGTTATGAACAGATTTGGGTTAGACATGAATGAAACAGGACATACATAAAGTAAAGACCAAGGATCTGTGTGTGGTCAGGGGTTGGCAGAGCTCCTACTAAACCAGACCAGGACCCTATACTGAATGGTCTGTCCAATTGGAGTGCCCAGGTCCATCATTCAGAGCTGTTTCCTGTCTCTGTGTACAGCTGGTTCAACAGGTGGCTAAAGAGGCGGAGGACTAAGAAGCTACAGAGGAAGTGTCCCCACTGTTACAAGAAGGCAGACCAACAGACCAATCGGTGGGAAGAGCTGTGTGAGATCTGCAAGCTCAGTGATTGGCTAAGAAACTACCGTCTCAACGACGTGAACTCTTTCAGCCTCTTCAATGAGTTCCTGGAGATGGGTATGTCACAGATGACCAGGGCAAGGGGTCAGGGTTCAGCCTATTGAGAGGTTATGTTCTAATATCCACACTAGCATAACGTATATAATGATATACCATTTAGCAGACTCTTTTATCAAAAGAGTCTTACAGTCTTACATTATTCGTATGGGTGGTGCCGGGAATCGAACCCACCAACTTGGCGTTGCCATGCTCTCTACCAAATGACCTTAACAGGACCGCTCAGAATGCATGAGTCGGTAAGTGGAAGTTCCACCCATATCGTTCAACACAACACACTCAAGTAGCACCATCAATACCACTGATGCAGAAAAGCCTAGGTATTTCACAGGAAACTGTGCTCCTCCTTGGTCTCAGGAAGTCAATAGTGATGCTTTCTGCTACACATAACCAATACATTGCTTCATTGTAAGTGGTGTGTTTAGTGTGAATATTGGACCATGCTTTGTGGGTACATGTCATTGAAGTCCTAGTTAGTTTGAGACTGGATTTTATTGTTTTGTTCCCTCCCCAGTCCTCCAGTTCAGTTTCACCACCATCTTTGTGGCTGCGTTCCCCTTGGCTCCCCTGCTGGCCTTAATCAACAACATCATAGAGATACGGCTCGACGCCATCAAGATGGTCAGTTTGGAGCGCAGGATGGTACCGAAGAAGACCAACGACATCGGTGAGAAACAGAACGTTTATGAACGAGGTCTTCACAATGTACATCTGATAATCTGGTTAAATGTAAACGGGGTCTTCACAGTGTAACATCTGATAATCTGGTTAAATATAAACCAGGTCTTCGCAGTGTAGAGAACATCTGATAATCTGGTTAAATGTAAACGGGGTCTTCACAGTGTAACATCTGATAATCTGGTTAAATATAAACGAGGTCTTCACAGTGTAACATCTGATAATCTGGTTAAATGTAAACCAGGTCACAGTGTAACATCTGATAATCTGGTTAAATATAAACTGGGTCTTCACAGTGTAACATCTGATAATCTGGTTAAATGTAAACCAGGTCACAGTGTAACATCTGATAATCTGGTTAAATGTAAACGGGGTCTTCACAGTGTAACATCTGATAATCTGGTTAAATATAAACGAGGTCTTCGCAGTGTAGAGAACATCTGATAATCTGGTTAAATGTAAACGGGGTCTTCACAATGTAACATCTGATAATCTGGTTAAATGTAAACGGGGTCTTCACAGTGTAACATCTGATAATCTGGTTAAATATAAACCAGGTCTTCACAATGTACATCTGATAATCTGGTTAAATGTAAACGGGGTCTTCACAGTGTAACATCTGATAAACTGGTTAAATATAAACCAGGTCACAGTGTAACATCTGATAATCTGATTAAATATAAACCAGGTCACAGTGTAACATCTGATAATCTGGTTATATATAAACCAGGTCTTCGCAGTGTAGAGTACATCTGATAATCTGGTTAAATATAAACGAGGTCTTCGCAGTGTAGAGAACTGATAATCTGATAATCTTGTTAAATATAAACCAGGTCACAGTGTAACATCTGATAATCTGGTTAAATGTAAACGGGGTCTTCACAATGTACTGAACATCTGATAATCTGGTTTAAAAAAAAACGTTTTCATGAGCATTTGATCCATTTCCTTGTTAGCTTGGAAATTGCATATTTTTCTGTCATCTTGAACTATACGTTATAGCTATATAATACCATGACATGTATAGGTATACTATATAATTTCACTTTGCAATGTATGTGTTGTCTTCTGTTTATTACCTCAGGCGTATGGACAGATGTGTTGGAGGCTATCGGGGTGTTGGCAGTCATAGCCAACGGCCTGGTTATTGGGATATCTTCAGATTTCATCCCCCGCCTTGTGTACCGCTACAATTATGGACCGTGTGCCAATGGAACGGTCACGGATACGGAGTACGTCTGTCCATTCTGACTCAGGGCCTGCAGCGGCAGGGTTAGGGCTCAATTCCATTTCAATTCAGGAAGTCATCTGAAATTCCAATTTTCAATTTAAATGGAATTGATCCTAACCCTGATGTGTAGATCATTTCCATTATTATACCACATACATTGGTAAACCATTCCTGAGTGGCGCAGCGGTCTAAGGCACTGCATCTCAGTGCTAGATGTGTCGCTACAGGCACTCTGGTTCAAATCCAGGCTGAATCACAACCGGATGCGATTGGGAGTCCCATAGTGCGGCGCACGTTTGGCCCGATATAGGCCGTCATTGTAAATGAGAATTTGTTCTTTACTGACTTGCCTAGTTAAATTGTAAATAAATACATGAATGTATAACACTACATGTTCTACCTACTGAGCCATCGGTGGTTCCTGTTATGAATGGGGACGGGTTTACGTGTCACTGGCTATGTACGTCCCAATTGGCACCCTATTCTATATATGTAGTGCACTACTTTTGACCAGGGCCTGTAGGACCCCATTTGGGACACAAGCATTCATTCAAACACTCAAAATGGACAGTTTTATCTCAGTCTCTTCATTCAAACACTCAAAATGGACAGTTTTATCTCAGTCTCTTCATTCAAAGACTCAATCATGGACAGTTTTATCTCAGTCTCTTCATTCAAAGACTCAATCATGGACAGTTTTATCTCAGTCTCTTTATTCAAAGACTCAATCATGGACAGTTTTATCTCAGTCTCTTCATTCAAACACTCAGTCATGGACTTACTGACAGTTGTGGCTGTTTCGCGTGATGCATTGTTGTCTCTACCTTCTGGCCCTTTGTGCTGTTGTCTTGTGCCCAATAATGTTTGTACCATGTTTTGCGCTGCTACCATGTTGTGTTGCTGCTACCATGTTGTGTTGCTGCCATGTTGTGTTGCTGCCATGTTGTGTTGCTACCATGTTGTGTTGCTGCCATGTTGTGTTGCTGCCATGTTGTTATCAGGTTGTGTTGCTACCATGTTGTTATCAGGTTGTGTTGCTACCATGCTGTGTTGTCATGTTGTGTTGCTACCATGTTGTTATCAGGTTGTGTTGCTACCATGCTGTGTTGTCATGTTGTGTTGCTACCATGTTGTTATCAGGTTGTGTTGCTACCATGTTGTTATCAGGTTGTGTTGCTACCATGCTGTGTTGTCATGTGTTGCTGCCTTGCTATGTTGTTGTCTTGGCTCTCTCTTTGTGGTGTTGTGGGGGTCTCTCTTGTGATGTGTGTTTTGTCCTATATATTTTATTTTAAATGTTTAATCCCAGGCCCTCGTCCCCGCAGGAGGCCTTTTGCCTTTTGGTAGGCCGTAATTTTAAATAAGAATGTGTTCTTAACTGACTTGCCTAGTTCAAAAAATGTGTAAAAAACGATATGGTAAATGTTGCCAGTTGTGTGTAGCCCTTCAGGCTACATGTTAGCTAACAGTGACAGCATTTCTTCCTGTATATTCTTTTGGTCCTATAGTTGCATGGCCGGCTACATCAACAACAGCCTGTCCACAGTGTACATGAACGACCAGAGGATCTATAATGAGTTCTCACCGGACCAGATGGTGACGCCTAGCGGACAGAATGTCTCCTACTGCAGGTTCATACCCCTTTCCAGCTCTTAATCAGCCCAAAATGATGTCCATGTTGTCCATTTTTAAAACAGGGATAGTCCAGAGCTTTTATCAGTATTATTTCTAGAATTGATTGAAACAAGGAAAGAAAAGAAATATGCATAAGTTGTGCCTTTTATACTAGGAAATGAATAATAATTTAAAAAAGAAAATGTTTTTTTTTCATTTGCTTATATTTAGTACTTGTCCTTGGTTAATTCCATTGATCCCTCCAAGGATTCTTCGCTCAGTCATTGATCTGGTATTTGAATGTCTGCGTTTTCTCTCTCTCTGTCGCCAGTTATAAAGATTATAGAAGTAATGAAGACTACAGCTTGACTCCTCAGTTCTGGCTCATTTTAGCCGTGCGCTTTGCTTTTGTCATCCTCTTTGAGGTAAGATAGAAATATTTAACTCAGTTTAAAAAAAAACAACATTTCTTGTCTCGACTCACAGTAAAAATTGAGCGAAGTAACTTTGCCATTTATTTGCTAGTTGAAACGTAGACATTTGTAAAAAAAAATAATATATATATATATATATATTATTTCCAATTGCGTATTATTAATTGAATATTCATGTTTTCTTCCATCCCTGACCTCGATATCTCTGTTTACAGCACGTGGTGGTCATATGTAAATTCATCACAGCTTGGTTTGTTCCCAGCGTCCCCTTGGATGTCAAGAATCAAAGGCTCTTTGATAAACTCAACAGGTTGAAGGAAGAGCTCAGGTAAGGTTTCAAAAGAGAGGGGGAATATTACTGGAAACGTTCAAAGTTTACCAGTAAACTGCCATAATTATGGTATCTTTCAAGGATTTTATGTGATCTATCACAAGACATTCTTTTGAGTACTTCACATTAACACAGGTGTCTGTAATAGTCTCTGGGCCCCTCTGTGTGGCCCTATCACATGTCAAATATATAAAAACAATTTAATAAGATGATTCTACCTGTGATATAATGATGATATATATGATATATATATATCATTTTAATACACAATGTATACCTTATGAGGCCTTATAATGCATTCTGAAGAGGATATAGAGGAAGTCTTACCCTATATAACCTTATGTCAAATTCAGCATTTGTTATCGCTAAATGTCTATTTCCCTCCTGTGTTGTTCAACATGAATGAATGTGCTTGTGGTTGTTACAGCTCATCGGAGGTATGACAACATCGCCACAGTGTTTGGACAATTCTAATGTTGACATAGTGATGTCTGAAAAAACACATTGGACACAGTATCCGCTCAGATGTGACTGATTACCGGCACTGTTGGAGGACATGTTCGTGTGTGGAGAGAGAGAGAGAGAGGGAGAGGGAGAGGGAGCGCTTATCGTCTGGGTTTTATTGGTTTTATATTTGTTTTTTTGTGTCAGATGACGTCAGAGTGCTGGCCATGTGACTTCTGACCCTAGATATAGTTATTGTTTCTGATATGAGAGAAAAATATATATAAAATATTGTCTAAATGGTAACAGACAACACTTCTAGATGTTATATATATTTATTTTATATTTCATGAAGTTGCACTATTTTTTTGTTTGCTGTTGTTAAATCATATTGTTTACCGTTCAGTACAGGCAGTACAGGCAGTACAGGCAGTACAGGCAGTACAGGTAGTACAGGTAGTACAGGCAGTACAGGCAGTACAGGTAGTACAGGTAGTACAGGTAGTACAGGCAGTACAGGCAGTACAGGCAGTACAGGTAGTACAGGTAGTACAGGCAGTACAGGCAGTACAGGCAGTACAGGTAGTACAGGTAGTACAGGCAGTACAGGCAGTACAGGTAGTACAGGTAGTACAGGCAGTACAGGTAGTACAGGCAGTACAGGCAGTACAGGCAGTACAGGTAGTACAGGCAGTACAGGCAGTACAGGTAGTACAGGCAGTACAGGTAGTACAGGCAGTACAGGCAGTACAGGTAGTACAGGTAGTACAGGCAGTACAGGTAGTACAGGTAGTACAGGCAGTACAGGTAGTACAGGCAGTACAGGCAGTACAGGCAGTACAGGTAGTACAGGCAGTACAGGCAGTACAGGTAGTACAGGTAGTACAGGCAGTACAGGTAGTACAGGTAGTACAGGTAGTACAGGTAGTACAGGCAGTACAGGCAGTACAGGCAGTACAGGTAGTACAGGTAGTACAGGCAGTACAGGTAGTACAGGCAGTACAGGCAGTACAGGTAGTACAGGTAGTACAGGTAGTACAGGCAGTACAGGTAGTACAGGTAGTACAGGCAGTACAGGTAGTACAGGTAGTACAGGTAGTACAGGTAGTACAGGTAGTACAGGCAGTACAGGTAGTACAGGTAGTACAGGTAGTACAGGTAGTACAGGCAGTACAGGCAGTACAGGTAGTACAGGTAGTACAGGTAGTACAGGTAGTACAGGTAGTACAGGCAGTACAGGCAGTACAGGCAGTACAGGCAGTACAGGCATGCTGTGGCATGGTATGCAACGTAGTGGTATGTTATGTTATGTTATAGTGAGATACTTATGTTTATCAACTGTGGACAGGAAATGTAATATATTTTTTTAAGCACTGAGATGTGCTTCATGTTATGAGACATAACACATTCACTTTAACTTAACGAAAGAGACACACCGTTGATATTAATATACGACCAAATGACCTACAGGGTAGCCTAGTGGTTAGAGCGTTAGGCCACTAACTGAAAGGTTACTAGATCAAATCTCTGAGATGACAAGGTAAAAAAACATCTGTAATTCTGCCCCTGAACAAGGAACCCTCTGTTCCCCGATAGGCTGTCATTGTAAATATGAATTTGTTCTTAACTGACTTGCCTAGTTAAATAATGGATCAAATAAATATGTAAAATTAAACATTGCTTTGTATCTGGATGGATGGATGGGGGGCCAAGTCATGTTAAGGACTGTAAACTCAGTCACATTACTTATTTTTTTTATACAGTATATTCATCACTTCTGGTCAATGTAACTTGACAATTGTTCTAATTTAAAAACGCTGTTCAGACTCGGCGTTCATTACGAGGACTGTTGTAAAAGGTAAGCAGATAGCCTGCAGTACTTCTGAAAGTTTCCTCAAACAGGTGTCCCGAATCTACTGTTGGCTACAGGCCGAATCTACTGTTGGCTACCGGCCGAATCTACTGTTGGCTACCGGCCGAATCTACTGTTGGCTACCGGCCGAATCTACTGTTGGCTATAGGCCGAATCTACTGTTGGCTATAGGCCGAATCTACTGTTGGCTATAGGGCCGAATCTACTGTTGGCTACCGGCCGAATCTACTGTTGGCTACAGGCCGAATCTACTGTTGGCTATAGGCCGAATCTACTGTTGGCTATAGGCCGAATCTACTGTTGGCTATAGGCCGAATCTACTGTTGGCTACAGGCCGAATCTACTGTTGGCTACAGGCCGAATCTACTGTTGGCTACAGGCCGAATCTACCGTTGGCTACAGGCCGAATCTACCGTTGGCTACAGGCCGAATCTACTGTTGGCTATAGGCCGAATCTACTGTTGGCTATAGGCCGAATCTACTGTTGGCTATAGGCCGAATCTACTGTTGGCTATAGGCCGAATCTACTGTTGGCTATAGGCCGAATCTACTGTTGGCTACAGGCCGAATCTACTGTTGGCTACAGGCCGAATCTACTGTTGGCTATAGGCCGAATCTACTGTTGGCTATAGGCCGAATCTACTGTTGCCTAGAGGCCGAATCTACTGTTGGCTATAGGCCGAATCTACTGTTGGCTACAGGCCGAATCTACTGTTGGCTACAGGCCGAATCTACTGTTGGCTATAGGCCGAATCTACTGTTGGCTACAGGCCGAATCTACTGTTGGCTATAGGCCGAATCTACTGTTGGCTATAGGGCGAATCTACTGTTGGCTATAGGCCGAATCTACTGTTGGCTACAGGCCGAATCTACTGTTGGCTATAGGCCGAATCTACTGTTGGCTACCGGCCGAATCTACTGTTGGCTATAGGCCGAATCTACTGTTAAAAATCTACTGTTGGCTAAAATCTGTTGTTGGCTATAGGAAAATCTACTGTTGGCTATAGGCCGAATCTACTGTTGGCTATAGGGCGAATCTACTGTTGGTTTAAAATCACTGTTGGCTATAGGCCGAATCTACTGTTGGCTACAGGCCGAATCTACTGTTGGCTATACCGAATCTACTGTTGGCTGCAGGCCAGAATCAACATTCATGACCGGCCGAAATGCTAACCTGCTGTTGGTGATCTAGTGTTGGCTACAGGAATCTACTGTTGGCTATAGGCCGAATCTACTGTTGGCTATAGGCCGAATCTACTGGCTA
This sequence comes from Oncorhynchus nerka, assembly GCF_034236695.1. Taxonomy (NCBI): domain Eukaryota; kingdom Metazoa; phylum Chordata; class Actinopteri; order Salmoniformes; family Salmonidae; genus Oncorhynchus; species Oncorhynchus nerka. The sequence continues at coordinate 9,207,343 of NC_088412.1, read as the reverse complement.
TAAAGTCAAACACTGTTGGCTATATTTAATTATACTGTTGGCTACAGGCCGAATCTACTGTTGGCTATAGGATTCAATCTACTGTTGGCTCAGGCCGAATCTACTGTTGGCTATAGGGAATCTTTTGGCTACAGGCCGAATCTACTGTTGGCTAAAACACTGTTGGCTATAGGAGAACGTTGGCTAAGTCAACACTTTGGCTATAGGCCAGATCTACTGTTGCTATACAGTACTGTTGCCTATAGGACATCTACTGTTGGCTATAGGCCGTAATCTACTGTATGCATACAGTACATCTACTGTTGGCCCAGGACGAATCTACTGTTGGCTACAGGTACCCAATCACTGTTGGCTACAGTACCCAGACAGTATGCTACAGGCCAGAATCTACCGTTGGACAGTATGCATACGTTGGTACACAGACAGTATGGCTACAGGCCGAATCTACTGTTGTACAGGCCAGATCTACTGTATGCTATAGGCAGAATCTACTGTTGGCTACAGGCCGAATCTACTGTTGGCCCAGACAGTAATCTACTGTTGGCTACAGGCCGAATCTACTGTTGGCTATACAGAATCTACTGTTGGCTACAGGCCGTATCTACTGTTGGCTACAGGCCGAATCTACTGTTGGCTACAGGCCGAATCTAGTTGGCATACATCTACTGTTGGCTATAGGCCGAATCTACTGTTGGCTATAGGCCGAATCTACTGTTGGCTACCGCCAGAATCTACTGTTGGCTACAGTACACAGATCTACTGTTGGCTATAGGCCGAATCTACTGTTGGCTACAGGCCGAATCTACTGTTGGCTACCAGGCCGTAATCTACTGTTGGCTATAGGCCATCTACTGTTGGCTACAGGCCCAATCACTGTTGGCATACAGTAATCTACTGTTGGCTACAGGCCAGATCTACTGTTGGCTATAGGGCGAATCTACTGTTGGCTATAGGGGCCGAATCTACTGTTGGCTATAGGTCGAATCTACTGTTGGCTATAGGCCGAATCTACTGTTGGCTACCGGCCAGACAATCTACTGTTGGCTACCGGCCGAATCTACTGTTGGCTATAGGCCGAATCTACTGTTGGCTACAGGCCGAATCTACTGTTGGCTACCGGCGAATCTACTGTTGGCTACCGGCCGATCTACTGTTGGCTATAGGCCGAATCTACTGTTGGCTATAGTACCCAGATCTACTGTTGGCTATACGAATCTACTGATGGCTACAGGCCGAATCTACTGTTGGCTATAGGCCGTATCTACTGTTGGCTACAGGCCGAATCTACTGTTGGCTACCAGCCGAATCTACTGTTGGCTACCCAGACATCTACTGTTGGCTATAGGCCACATCTACTGTTGGCTATAGGCCGAATCTACTGTTGGCTATAGGCCAGATCTACTGATGGCTACAGGCCGAATCTACTGTTGGCTATACACATACATCTACTGTTGGCTATAGGTCAATCTACTGTTGGCTATAGGTACGAATCTACTGTTGGCTATAGGCCGAATCTACTGTTGGCTATAGGCCGAATCTACTGTTGGCTATAGGCCGAATCTACTGTTGGCTATAGGCCGAATCTACTGTTGGCTATTGGCCGAATCTACTGTTGGCTATAGGCCGAATCTACTGTTGGCTATAGGCCGAATCTACTGTTGGCTACAGGCCAAATCTACTGTTGGCTACCGGCCGAATCTACTGTTGGCTATAGGCCGATCCTAAAAAAATAATGAGAAAATGTCGTTGCTTTATGGTCTTAGTTTAAGGAGAGGGTTAAAGTTAGGGTTAAAGTTTGGTTTAAAATCAGATTTTATGACTTTGTGGCTGTGCCAACTATTGACCACTCTGCAGAGCTGCCTCCAGAACAACATTCATGATGAGAAATGCCAACCTGCTAAAAGGTGAGAGGTCACGTGACAACACGTACAGGATCCACATGTAATTCTAGCCACTGGACCGAAAGTCAAACATGGGAGTTATTTAATTATATTTGGATTATTAATCCCCTGGACCCAGATGATATAGGATTTCATCCTAGTGCGCGTGTTATTGAAAACACGGAATGAGACGAAAAGAGAACGCTGACTAAGTCAACATTCTGGCACGTACCCAGACAGTATGCATACAGTACCCAGACAGTATGCATACAGTACACAGACAGTATGCATACAGTACACATACAGTACCCAGACAGTACCCAGACAGTACGCATACAGTACCCAGACAGTATGCATACAGTACCCAGACAGTATGCATACAGTACCCAGACAGTATGCATACAGTACACAGACAGTATGCATACAGTACACATACAGTACCCAGACAGTATGCATACAGTACCCAGACAGTACACATACAGTACCCAGACAGTACACATACAGTACCCAGACAGTATGCATACAGTACCCAGACAGTATGCATACAGTACACATACAGTACACATACAGTACCCAGACAGTATGCATACAGTACACATACAGTACCCAGACAGTATGCATACAGTACACAGACAGTATGCATACAGTACACAGACAGTACCCAGACAGTACACATACAGTACCCATACAGTACACATACAGTACCCAGACAGTATGCATACAGTACCCAGACAGTATGCATACAGTACACAGACAGTATGCATACAGTACCCAGACAGTATGCATACAGTACCCAGACAGTATGCATACAGTACCCAGACAGTACCCAGACAGTATGCATACAGTACCCAGACAGTACCCATAGTTCTGATGTCTTCACTATTATTCTACAATGTAGAAAATAGTCAAATAAAGAAAAACTTTTGACTAGTACTGTAATCTCACCGACGTAGTATGGAGCGCGTGTGAAAAAGTACCCAATTCTCCTACTTTTTAAACTATCAAAAGTAAATGTAATTGCTTTAATATACTTTAGTAGTAAAAGTACAAATAATTTCTAATTCCTTATATTATTAAGCTAATCAGATGGCACCATTTTGTTGTTTTTTAAATTTCCGGCTAATCAGGGGCTCCTACACTCAGATATCATTTACAAACGAAGCATGTGTGCTTAGTGAGTCCACCAGATCAGATGCAGTAGAGATGACCAGCGATGTTCTCTTGATAAGTGCGTGAATTGGACCATTTTCCTGTCCTGCTAAGAACTCAAAAAGGAACGAGTGCTTTTAGATGTCATGGTAAATGTATGGAGTAAAAAGTACATTATTTTCTTTAGAAAAAGTAAAAGTTGTCAAAAATATAAATGGTAAAGTACATATACCCAAAAGCACTACTTTAAAGTATTTTTACTTAAGTACTTTACACCACCGCACCTTGGCCAGATGCCTGGCCGATGTATAAACGATGTAGACCTGTAGAATGTCGGCACTCTACATTCTTCTGCAAGACGTCTTGACAATGTGCTAAATGCTCTCCACACTACATCTTCCAGATGTATCATGCATACATCGTGTCTACGTTGGGTAGACGTATGTGTGCTTTCAATTTGGACGTCTACACAATCTACGGCCAACTCTGTGGTGCTGAGCGGCCATGACGGTGCAGGGCGCATGCATTTCAACCTCCCACACTCACAGCCGCCCACCCGCCGCCCTTCTAAACCGAACACAATCTACTAACGATATGCTGCTTTCATGTCGACGCCTGGGAGATGTAGGTGTACTGTCTGGGAACTTCACGGAACGGGATCCCCTTGTGTGCTGGAGGTAAGAATCCGTTCTATTGCCTTTCCAATCTGTTGATAACGTTGTGTAACATATCAAACTATGTCTTTTTTTTAAATCAGAAAATTAGATGTTTTTGGCACTTATAAAACCTTCCCAGCAAACAATTCTAGGGAGATTTTTGTAATGTTATTCGTAATGTTTTTGCAAAAATCCGAGAACATATTTATGTTTTAGCGTTAGTTATGAGAACATTCCCTTAATGTCAAACATAATTTACTCAGAAAGTGAATACAATGTTCTCAGAATAAACAGTAATCACTAACTCAGAGAGGACAACAACCCCCCAACCCACTGCCTGTTCACACCGCTATCATCCAAAAGGCGAGCTCAGTACAGGTGTTCACACCGCTATCATCCAAAAGGCGAGCTCAGTACAAGTGTTCCCACCGCTATCATCCAAAAGGCGAGCTCAGTACAGGTGTTCCCACCGCTATCATCCAAAAGGCGAGCTCAGTACAGGTGTTCCCACCGCTATCATCCAAAAGGCGAGCTCAGTACAGGTGTTCCCACCGCTATCATCCAAAAGGCGAGCTCAGTACAGATGTGTCATCCCACCGCTATCATCCAAAAGGCGAAGTCAGTACAGGTGTTCCCACCGCTATCATCAAAAGGCGAGCTCAGTACAGGTGTTCCCACCGCTATCATCCAAAAGGCGAGCTCAGTACAGATGTTCACGCTGTCACCGCTATCATCCAAAAGGCGAGTCAGTACAGGTGTTCCCACCGCTATCATCCAAAAGGCGAAGTCAGTACAGGTGTTCCCATCCCGAAGTATACAGGTGTTCCCACCGCTATCATCCAAAAGGCGAAGTCAGTACAGGTGTTCCCACCGCTATCATCCAAAAGGCGAAGTCAGTACAGGTGTTCCCACCGCTATCATCCAAAAGGCGAGCTCAGTACAGGTGTTCCCACCGCTATCATCCAAAAGGCGAGCTCAGTACAGGTGTTCACACCGCTATCATCCAAAAGGCGAGCTCAGTACAGGTGTTCACACCGCTATCATCCAAAAGGCGAGCTCAGTACAGGTGTTCCCACCGCTATCATCCAAAAGGCGAGCTCAGTACAGGTGTTCCCACCGCTATCATCCAAAAGGCGAGGTCAGTACAGGTGTTCCCACCGCTATCATCCAAAAGGCGAGTCAGTACAGGTGTTCCCACCGCTATCATCCAAAAGGCGAAGTCAGTACAGGTGTTCCACCGCTATCATCCAAAAGGCGAGCTCAGTACAGGTGTTCCCACCGCTATCATCCAAAAAGTCAGTACAGGTGTTCCCACCGCTATCATCCAAAAGGCGAGGTCAGTACAGGTGTTCGCTATCATCCGCTATCAGTCAGTACAGGTGTTCATCAAAGGCTTAAGTCAGTACAGGTGTTCACCGCTATCATCCAAAAGGCGAGCTCAGTACAGGTGTTCACACCGCTATCATCCAAAAGGCGAGGTCAGTACAGGTGTTCACACCGCTATCATCCAAAAAAAGTACAGGTGTTCACACCGCTATCATCCAAAAGGCGAGGTCAGTACAGGTGTTCACACCGCTATCATCCAAAAGGCGAGGTCAGTACAGGTGTTCACACCGCTATCATCCAAAAGGCGAGGTCAGTACAGGTGTTCACACCGCTATCATCCAAAAGGCGAGCTCAGTACAGGTGTTCAGCTATCATCCAAAACGAGGTCAGTACAGGTGTTCACACCGCTATCATCCAAAAGGCGAGGTCAGTACAGGTGTTCCCACCGCTATCATCCAAAAGGCGAGGTCAGTACAGGTGTTCCCACCGCTATCATCCAAAAGGCGAAGTCAGTACAGGTGTTCACACCGCTATCATCCAAAAGGCGAGCTCAGTACAGGTGGTATTCCCAGCTCCAGGTGTTCACACCGCTATCATCCAAAAGGCGAGGTCAGTACAGGTGTTCACACCGCTATCATCCAAAAGGCGAGGTCAGTACAGGTGTTCACACCGCTATCATCCAAAAGGCGAGGTCAGTACAGGTGTTCACACCGCTATCATCCAAAAGGCGAGGTCAGTACAGGTGTTCGCTATCATCCAAAAGGCGAGCTCGTACAGGTGTTCAGGTGTTACCGCTATCATCCAAAAGGCTAAGTCAGTACAGGTGTTCCCACCGCTATCATCCAAAAGGCGAGCTCAGTACAGGTGTTCACACCGCTATCATCCAAAAGGCGAGCTCAGTACAGGTGTTCATCCCACCAGGTGTTCATCCAAAAGGCGAAGCTCAGTACAGGTGTTCCCACCGCTATCATCCAAAAAGAGCTCAGTACAGGTGTTCCCACCGCTATCATCCAAAAGGCGAGCTCAGTACAGGTGTTCACACCGCTATCATCCAAAAGCGAGCTCAGTACAGGTGTTCACACCGCTATCATCCAAAAGGCGAGCTCAGTACAGGTGTGTTCATCCAAAAAGGCGAGGTCACCGCTATCATCCAAAAGGCGCGAGGTCAGTACAGGTGTTCCCACCGCTATCATCCAAAAGGCGAAGTCAGTACAGGTGTTCACACCGCTATCATCCAAAAGGCGAGCTCAGTACAGGTGTTCACACCGCTATCATCCAAAAATCCAAAAGGCGAGGTCAGTACAGGTGTTCACACCGCTATCATCCAAAAGGCGAGGTCAGTACAGGTGTTCACACCGCTATCATCCAAAAGGCGAGGTCAGTACAGGTGTTCCCACCGCTATCATCCAAAAGGCGAGGTCAGTACAGGTGTTCACACCGCTATCATCCAAAAGGCGAGCTCAGTACAGGTGTTCCCACCGCTATCATCCAAAAGGTGAGGTCAGTACAGGTGTTCCCACCGCTATCATCCAAAAGGCGAAGTCAGTACAGGTGTTCCCACCGCTATCATCCAAAAGGCGAGCTCAGTACAGGTGTTCACACCGCTATCATCCAAAAGGCGAGCTCAGTACAGGTGTTCACACCGCTATCATCCAAAAGGCGAGGTCAGTACAGGTGTTCCCACCGCTATCATCCAAAAGGCGAGGTCAGTACAGGTGTTCCCACCGCTATCATCCAAAAGGCGAGGTCAGTACAGGTGTTCACACCGCTATCATCCAAAAGGCGAGGTCAGTACAGGTGTTCACACCGCTATCATCCAAAAGGCGAGGTCAGTACAGGTGTTCACACCGCTATCATCCAAAAAAGGCGAGGTCAGTACAGGTGTTCACCGCTATCATCCAAAAGGCGAGGTATCAGGTGTTCTATCATCCAAAAAGGCGAGGTCAGTACAGGTGTTCACACCGCTATCATCCAAAAGGCGAGGTCAGTACAGGTGTTCACACCGCTATCATCCAGTCAACAGGTGTTCACACCGAGGTCAGTACAGGTGTTCACACCGCTATCATCCAAAAGGCGAGTCAGTACAGGTGTTCACCGCTATCATCAAAAGGCGAAGTCAGTACAGGTGTTCCCACCGCTATCATCCAAAAGGCGAGTCAGTACAGGTGTTCCCACCGCTATCATCCAAAAGGCGAAGGTCAGTACAGGTGTTCACACCGCTATCATCCAAAAGGCGCTCAGTCAGGTGTTCGCAATCCAAAAGGCGAGTCAGTACAGGTGTTCACACCGCTATCATCCAAAAGGCGAGGTCAGTACAGGTGTTCACACCGCTATCATATCAGTACAGGTGTTCACACCGCTATCATCAAAAAAGGCGAGGTCAGTACAGGTGTTCACACCGCTATCATCCAAAAGGCGAGGTCAGTACAGGTGTTCCCACCGCAGCGAGTCAGTACAGGTGTTCCACCGCTATCATCCAAAAGGCGAGCTCAGTACAGGTGTTCATCACCGCTATCATCCAAAAGGCGAGCTCAGTACAGGTGTTCACCGCTATCATCCAAAAGGCGAGGTCAGTACAGGTGTTCCCACCGCTATCATCCCGCTCAGTACAGGTGTTCCACCGTATCAAAGGCGAGGTCAGTACAGGTGTTCACACCGCTATCATCCAAAAACAGTACAGGGTCAGTACAGGTGTTCACACCGCTATCATCCAAAAGGCGAGGTCAGTACAGGTGTTCACCGCTATCATCCAAAGGCGAGGTCAGTACAGGTGTTCACACCGCTATCATCCAAAAGGCGAGGTCAGTACAGGTGTTCACACCGCTATCATCCAAAAGGCGAGGTCAGTACAGGTGTTCATCACCGCTATCATCATCCAAAAGGCGAGGTCAGTACAGGTGTTCACACCGCTATCATCCAAAAAGGTGTTCAGTACAGGTGTTCACACCGCTATCATCCAAAAGGCGAGGTCAGTACAGGTGTTCACACCGCTATCATCCAAAAAGGTCAGTACAGGTGTTTCCGCTATCATCCAAAAGGCGAAGTCAGTACAGGTGTTCACACCGCTATCATCCAAAAGGCGAAGTCAGTACAGGTGGTCAGTACAGGTGTTCACACCGCTATCATCCAAAAGGCGAGGTCAGTACAGGTGTTCATCATCCAAAAGGCGCTCATCATCCAAAAGGCGAGGTCAGTACAGGTGTTCACACCGCTATCATCCAAAAGGCGAGGTCAGTACAGGTGTTCACACCGCTATCATCCAAAAGGCGAGGTCAGTACAGGTGTTCACACCGCTATCATCCAAAAGGCGAGGTCAGTACAGGTGTTCACACCGCTATCATCCAAAAGGCGAGGTCAGTACAGGTGTTCACACCGCTATCATCCAAAAAGGCGTCAGTACAGGTGTTCACACCGCTATCATCCAAAAGGTCAGTACAGGTGTTCACATCATCCGCTATCATCAAAGGCGAGGTCAGTACAGGTGTTCACACCGCTATCATCCAAAAGGCGAGGTCAGTACAGGTGCATCTATCTAAACGTGTCAGGCTGATTGAGGTAAACACTGGACTGAAAATCCCCATAGACCCCACCGACCAGGGAATGTGTAATTGTGTCATGATAGAATGTGCAGACTGTGAAGTTGATCGTGATGCGTTTGGGACTGTTTGCTGTTGTTGTTCACTTCTTCCAGGCTACAGGACTGTTCCAGGGAAAGATGTGGCATTTGATATACAGTACCTTCGGGTAATGTTCAAACCCCTTGTGTTTTCCACATTTTGTTACATTACAGCATTATTCTAAAATGGATTAAATTGTTTTGTCGCCTCATCAATCTACACACAATACCCCACAATGACATCACAATACCCCATAATGACATCACAATACCCCATAATGACATCACAATACCCCACAATGACATCACAATAGCCCACAATGACATCACAATACCCCATAATGACAAAGCAAAAACTGGTTTAGACATTTTTGCACATTTATACAGTGCCTTGCGAAAGTATTCGGCCCCCTTGAACTTTGCGACCTTTTGCCACATTTCAGGCTTCAAACATAAAGATATAAAACTGTATTTTTTTGTGAAGAATCAACAACAAGTGGGACACAATCATGAAGTGGAACGACATTTATTGGATATTTCAAACTTTTTTAACAAATCAAAAACTGAAAGAAATCCCTTCCCCTGATCTGGTGCCCTTCCCCTGATCTGGTGCCCTTCCCCTGATCAGGTGCCCTTCCCCTGATCTGGTGCCCTTCCCCTGATCTGGTGCCCTTCCCCTGATCTGGTGCCCTTCCCCTGATCAGGTGCCCTTCCCCTGATCTGGTGCCCTTCCCCTGATCTGTTCCTCGACACAATCCTGTCGCTGAGTTCTACGGACAATTCCTTCGACCTCATGGCTTGATTTTTGCTCAGACATGCACTGTCAACTGTGGGACCTTAAATAGACAGATGTGTGCCTTTTCAAATCATGCCCAATCAATTGAATTTACCACAGGTGGACTCCAATCAAGTTGTACAAACATCTCAAGGATGATCAATGGAAACAGGATGCACCTGAGCTCAATTTTGAGTCTCATGTCAAAGGGTCTGAATACTTACGTAAATAACGTATTTCATTTTATTTTATTTTTTATATATATACATTTTCTTCTAGCCCACAAACGTAGACTTGGTTTTTCAAATAAGCGAAGTCCTAGGGATTCCTTCCTTGCATCTCAGCTCATATCACAGATAAGACAGGAGAGTGACAGGTAAATAAAAAAGGGGGAGGAGCCCATTATTGTCAGGTGACTTCCTGTGTATAAATAATATTTATTTCCTTTCTCCGGCAAAAGTGAAGAAGAAAAAACTCCCAGAGTGATAGGAATACATAACTATACAATGAGACTGTCAGTTAGGCCTACGGTGTCACAGGGCTGTTAATTAATAACGTGACATGAAATGGACATATTTATGGAAAGTACATTGTAATTGCATTCGCCAATATTTATCTGCCATTTTCTCAAAATGACATGTGCCCGGTTTGCGCCAAATCCATATTTATCAGTCTTCAAAAGACATTTTGAGACATTTTTTGACATTTCCCATTATTCCACACACGGGTTCTTAGGTCTTTCAGTCAGACTAATACAGAGGCTCTTTTTTTGATATCGTGTATCGTTTAGATTTTTAAGTGTAACGCTCATCTGTAAATATATGCAAAAGGACAATATTTTGATAAACTGTTCTGTTAAAGTATGACCATGGAGTGTTTTATCACAATAAAATAAAACATTCTGCCTTGAAGCAATGTGTTGTATAAACTGATTCTCGTAATTTGCATATTCTGCAAATTAGCGCATATTTAAGGAGGGTTTGCCTCATTTGCATATTTTATTGCAAATGCATTTTATTGCAACTTTGTAACACAAAAAATATTGTATTTATGTATACTTTTCAGGTGGTAATGTTTCAGTCTGATAAAACTTTACCAGTGCCAGAATAGTCTCTATCAAAATGTTTAACTTTTACTAAAAGGTCTATACATTCAGAATGATAGTTAAGCCTACAGTGATCTGCACAGGTTGTTGATGACAAATAGGAGACTAACGTGTTGGGTTACTCAGCGATCAGAGGTTTAACTAGTTGCCCCAGGGTAGGTTTCACTATGAGAGGTTTAACTAGTTTCCCCAGGGCAGGTTTCACTGCAGCCTACTCATTGCCATTAGTTAATATGTTGACAAACTGGTCATTGAAGAGAGGGAAAGAAAGAAAGAGACATCTCTTAATCCTCTGGGTGTGTTTGTACTATATATATCCTGCTGTGTTTACCATTCAAATAAAACTTTATTTGTACATGTGCTGAATACAACAGCTGTAGACCTTACAGTGAAATGCTGAATACAACAGTTGTAGTAGACCTTACAGTGAAATGCTGAATACAACAGGTGTAGTAGACCTTACAGTGAAATGCTGAATACAACAGGTGTAGTAGACCTTACAGTGAAATGCTGAATACAACAGGTGTAGTAGACCTTACAGTGAAATGCTGAATACAACAGGTGTAGTAGACCTTACAGTGAAATGCTGAATACAACAGGTGTAGTAGACCTTACAGTGAAATGCTGAATACAACAGGTGTAGTAGACCTCACAGTGAAATGCTGAATACAACAGGTGTAGTAGACCTTACAGTGAAATGCTGAATACAACAGGTGTAGTAGACCTTACAGTGAAATGCTTACTTACAAGCCCTTAACCAACAATGCCATTTTAAGAAAACAATAAGTGTGAAGTAAAACATGTAAATAACAAATAATTAAAGAGCAACAGTAAAATAACAAGACCGAGACTATATACAGGGGGTACCGGTACAGAGTCAATGTGGAGACTATATACAGGGGGTACCGGTACAGAGTCAATGTGGAGACTATATACAGGGGGTACCGGTACAGAGTCAATGTGGAGGCTATATACAGGGGGTACCGGTACAGAGTCAATGTGGAGGGGTACCGGTACAGAGTCAATGTGGAGGCTATATACAGGGGGTACTGGTACAGAGTCAATGTGGAGGCTATATACAGGGGGTACCAGTACAGAGTCAATGTAGAGGCTATATACAGGGGTACCAGTACAGAGTCAATGTGGAGGCTATATACAGGGGGTAACGGTACAGAGTTAATGTGGAGACTATATACAGGGGGTACTGGCACAGAGTCAATGTGGAGACTATATACAGGGGGTACCGGCACAGAGTCAATGTGGAGACTATATACAGGGGGTACTGGCACAGAGTCAATGTGGAGACTATATACAGGGGGTACTGGTACAGAGTCAATGTGGAGACTATATACAGGGGGTACCGGCACAGAGTCAATGTGGAGACTATATACAGGGGGTACTGGCACAGAGTCAATGTGGAGACTATATACAGGGGGTACTGGCACAGAGTCAATGTGCGGGGGCACCGGTTAGCTTAGGTAATTGAGATATGTTCATGTAGGTAGAGTTAAAGTGACTATGCATGGATAATAAACAGAGAGTATAGATTGATGCTGATATTAATGGATCTGTTGTTGCCCTTTATGGCAGGATATGCAGGACCAGCTAATATGAACACTTTTTAACAGGCTAGAAAATAAGAAAATGTTATAGACTAATTATTTTATGTTTTAATCGGTTAAACTTAGAATTGTTCAAATCAGGCAGTAGAAAGACAAGGAACTTACAGACCAAAGTGTTCTGGTTTCTCCCCCCCACAATTTTTTAAATAGAAAACACTTTTTCTTTAGATGAACTTTTGAAAATTGCAATAGTAGAATGCACAGGGTGCAATTTCTAAATTGGGTCGTGCATCATCAGTTTTCCTCTTGTCAAGTCATTGCAGACCTTAGACTCTTAGAGAGCTATTGTCACGACTTCTGCCAAAGTCGGTTCCTCTCCCTGTTCGGGCGGCTCTCGGCGTGTCACCGGTCTTCTAGCCATCTTCGATCCACTTTTCATTTTCCATTTGTTTTGTCTTGTCTTCTCACACACCTGGTCTCAATTTCCCTCGTTACATGTTGTGTATTTAACCCTCTGTTCCCACCATGTCTTTGTGCGGTATTGTTTACTGTAAGTGCATGTTTTCTCTGGTGCGCGACGGGTTTTGTTACCCATTTGTTTATTGTTCTGGTTTCCCGTGGTTTTTATGAATAAAACTGCTCTGTTGATCACCCAGTTTCACTCTCCTGCGCCTGACTTCCCTGCTGCCAGTTACGAACTCCCTTACAGCTATAACGTCAGAAATGTCTAGATCAATTAGCCCATGTCAGCGAATGTTTTTTTAATCTACGTTTTTTAGCCCATTGATTTTGTTGTAATGTTTGAGCCAATGTTTTTATGATCGAAGCGATTTAAGACATCTAGAACAGGGATAGGCAACTTTGATCGGTATGAGGGCCACAGTCTGAGCTCATCAGTGGCCACTTACCCACATACACACAGTCAGAGCCAGCCCTAAGCCTTTTGGGGGGCCCTAAGCATCATTTTGTTTCTCCCACCATGCGAGCAAAACATTTTAGAGTAGAGAGAAAAATGTTGCAGTTTTTGACTTAATATCCTGCAAATCTACACATTTTGCAATGGGGCAGAGAGAAGATTTAGCCATTTTACTACAACATTTAATGCAATTCTACACATTTTGCCATAGTATGATATCTGAGTGAAAGTGACTAAGAAAATCTAAGGATGTACACAGAGTCGGGAAGCAAGTTCAGGAAGTGAAGACATTTAATAAATACACAAACAGCGCACCGACATGACCGGTCGCCTCCACTGAGGCGCAGAAACCTGACAAACCGGCTGAGGAGTGAAAACCTGACAAACCGGCTGAGGAGTGAGAGCCTGATGAGCGGGCTGAGGAGTGAGAGCCTGATGAGCGGGCTGAGGAGTGAGAGCCTGATGAGCGGGCTGAGGAGTGAGAGCCTGATGAGCGGGCTGAGGAGTGAGAGCCTGATGAGCGGGCTGAGAGCCCGATGAGCGGGCTGAGGAGTGAGAGCCTGATGAGCGGGCTGAGGAGTGAGAGCCTGATGAGCGGGCTGAGGAGTGAGAGCCTGATGAGCGGGCTGAGGAGTGAGAGCTTGATGAGCCGGCTGAGAGCCTGATGAGCCGGCTGAGAGCCTCATGAGCCGGCTGAGACCTCCCTGGTGCTTCCCTTTGTTGAGTCGTCATTCTCTAAGGACGTACGCTGAGAGTCGGGAAGCAAGTTCAGGAAGTGAATACATTTAATTAATAAATGAACACAACAAGAAATACGAACAGCGCACCGACATGACGCAGAAACAACGACGACTGGGGAAGACACCAAAGGGAGGGACATATAAAGGGCAGGTAATCAAGGAGGTGATGGAGTCCAGGTGAGTGTCATTATGCACAGATGCGCTTAACGCTGGTGACAGGTGTGCACCATAACAAGCAGCCTGGTGACCTAGAGGCTGATGAGGAAATACACGTGAGAAAATCAATGGGGGGCGTGACACATTTGGTAATTCGACCATGATTACTACAAGTTTAGATAGCTGCTGCTTGACTAATTTATCAATCTAAAAAAATGTTAGCTGACGTGCTAATTGTGTGACTGCCAGTGACTGACTGAACAAGAGAGAAACTGCTGATAAACAACCCGAATGTTGAAATTGCACCTTGCGTATTCTACTATTCTAACCTACAAAAGTGGAGACGCCAACTGCCCATCCCTGATCTAGGACAGATCAAATCACATTTTATTTCAAATACATTTTTATTGGTCACACCGCTGAATACACCTTACAATTACACCTTACAATTACACCTTACAATTACACCTTACAAATACACCTTACAATTACACCTTACAATTACACCTTACAATTACACCTTACAAATACACCTTACAATTACACCTTACAAATACACCTTACAAATACACCTTTACAAAACATACACACCTTACAAATACACCTTACAATTACACCTTACAAATACACCTTACAAATACACCTTACAATTACACCTTACAAATACACCTTACAATTACACCTTACAATTACACCTTACAAATACACCTTACAATTACACCTTACAATTACACCTTACAGGTGACCTGACAGTGAAATGCTTACTTACAGGCCCTAACCAACAGGTGACCTTACTTACAGGCCCTAACCAACAGGTGACCTGACAGTGAAATGCTTACTTACAGGCCCTAACCAACAGGTGACCTTACTTACAGGCCCTAACCAACAGGTGACCTGACAGTGAAATGCTTACTTACAGGCCCTAACCAACAGGTGACCTTACAGTGAAATGCTTACTTACAGGCCCTAACCAACAGGTGACCTGACAGTGAAATGCTTACTTACAGGCCCTAACCAACAGGTGACCTTACAGTGAAATGCTTACTTACAGGCCCTAACCAACAGGTGACCTGACAGTGAAATGCTTACTTACAGACCCTAACCAACAGGTGACCTTACAGTGAAATGCTTACTTACAGACCCTAACCAACAGGTGACCTTACAGTGAAATGCTTACTTACAGACCCTAACCAACAGGTGACCTGACAGTGAAATGCTTACTTACAGGCCCTAACAGACAGGTGACCTGACAGTGAAATGCTTGCTTACAGGCCCTAACCAACAGGTGACCTGACAGTGAAATGCTTACTGACAGGCCCTAACCAACAGGTGACCTTACGGTGAAATGCTTACTTACAGACCCTAACCAACAGGTTCGGAAAAGCTGACCACGACTCCATTTTGTTGATCCCTGCCTACAGACAGAAACTAAAACAAGAAGCTCCCGCGCTGAGGTCTGTTCAACGCTGGTCCGACCAATCTGATTCCACACTCCAAGACTGCTTCCATCACGTGGACTGGGATATGTTCCGTATTGCGTCAGACGACAACATTGACGAATACGCTGATTCGGTGTGCGAGTTCATTAGAACGTGCGTTGAAGATGTCGTTCCCATAGCAACGATTAAAACATTCGCAAACCAGAAACCGTGGATTGATGGCAGCATTCACGTGAAACTGAAAGCGGGAACCACTGCTTTTAATCAGGGCAAGGTGACTGGAAACATGACCGAATACAAACAGTGTAACTATTCCCTCCGCAAGGCAATCAAACAAGCTAAGGGTCAGTACAGACAAAGTAGAATCTCAATACAACGGCTCAGACACAAGAGGTATGTGGCAGGGTCTACAGTCAATCACGGATTACAAAAAGAAAACCAGCACTGTCACGGACCAGGATGTCTTGCTCCCAGGCAGACTAAATAACTTTTTTGCCCGCTTTGAGGACAATAAAGTGCCACTGACACGGCCCGCAACTAAAACATGCGGACTCTCCTTTACTGCAGCCGACGTGAGGAAAACATTTAAACGTGTCAACCCTCGCAAGGCTGCAGGCCCAGACGGCATCCCCAGCCGCGCCCTCAGAGCATGCGCAGACCAGCTGGCTGGTGTGTTTACGGACATATTCAATCAATCCCTATCCCAGTCTGTTGTTCCCACATGCTTCAAGAGGGCCACCATTGTTCCTGTTCCCAAGAAAGCTAAGGTAACTGAGCTAAACGACTCACTTCCGTCATCATGAAGTGCTTTGAGAGACTAGTCAAGGACCATATCACATCCACCCTACCTGACACCCTAGACCCACTCCAATTTGCTTACCGCCCAAATAGGTCCACAGACGATGCAATCTCAACCACACTGCACACTGCCCTAACCCATCTGGACAAGAGGAATACCTATGTGAGAATGCTGTTCATCGACTACAGCTCGGCATTTAACACCATAGTGCCCTCCAAGCTCGTCATCAAGCTCGAGACCCTGGGTCTCGACCCCGCCCTGTGCAACTGGGTACTGGACTTCCTGACGGGCCGCCCCCAGGTGGTGAGGGTAGGCAACAACATCTCCACCCCGCTGATCCTCAACACTGGGGCCCCACAAGGGTGCGTTCTGAGCCCTCTCCTGTACTCCCTGTTCACCCACTACGCACGCCTCCAACTCAATCATCAAGTTTGCGGACGACACAACAGTGGTAGGCTTGATTACCAACAACGACGAGACGGCCTACAGGGAGGAGGTGAGGGCCCTCGGAGTGTGGTGTCAGGAAAATAACCTCACACTCAACGTCAACAAAACTAAGGAGATGATTGTGGACTTCAGGAAACAGCAGAGGGAACACCCCCCATCCACATCGATGGAACGGTAGTGGAGAGGGTAGTAAGTTTTAAGTTCCTCGGCGTACACATCACAGACAAACTGAATTGGTCCACCCACACAGACAGCATCGTGAAGAAGGCGCAGCAGCGCCTCTTCAACCTCAGGAGGCTGAAGAAATTTGGCTTGTCACCAAAAGCACTCACAAACTTCTACAGATGCACAATCGAGAGCATCCTGTCGGGCTGTATCACCGCCTAGTACGGCAACTGCTCCGCCCACAACCGTAAGGCTCTCCAGAGGGTAGTGAGGTCTGCACAACGCATCACCAGGGGCAAACTACCTGCCCTCCAGGACACCTACACCACCCGATGTCACAGGAAGGCCATAAAGATCATCAAGGACAGCAACCACCCGAGCCACTGCCTGTTCACCCCGCTATCATCCAGAAGGCGAGGTCAGTACAGGTGCATCAAAGCTGGAACCGAGAGACTGAAAAACAGCTTCTATCTCAAGGCCATCAGACTGTTAAACAGCCACCACTAACATTGAGTGGCTGCTGCCAACACACTGACTCAACTCCAGCCACTTTAATAATGGGAATTGATGGGAAATGATGTAAAATATATCACTAGCCACTTTAAACAATGCTACCTAATATAATGTTACATACCCTACATTATTCATCTCATATGCATACGTATATACTGTACTCTATATCATCTACTGCATCCTTATGTAATACATGTTTCACTAGCCACTTTAACTATGCCACTTTGTTTACATACTCATCTCATATGTACAGTGCCTTGCGAAAGTATTCGGCCCCCTTGAACTTTGCGACCTTTTGCCACATTTCAGGCTTCAAACATAAAGATATAAAACTGTATTTTTTTGTGAAGAATCAACAACAAGTGGGACACAATCATGAAGTGGAATGACATTTATTGGATATTTCAAAAAATTTTAACAAATCAAAAACTGAAAAATTGGGTGTGCAAAATTATTCAGCCCCTTTACTTTCAGTGCAGCAAACTCTCTCCAGAAGTTCAGTGAGGTTCTCTGAATGATCCAATGTTGACCTAAATGACTAATGATGATAAATACAATCCACCTGTGTGTAATCAAGTCTCCGTATAAATGCACCTGCACTGTGATAGTCTCAGAGGTCCGTTAAAAGCGCAGAGAGCATCATGAAGAACAAGGAACACACCAGGCAGGTCCGAGATACTGTTGTGAAGAAGTTTAAAGCCGGATTTGGATACAAAAAGATTTCCCAAGCTTTAAACATCCCAAGGAGCACTGTGCAAGCGATAATATTGAAATGGAAGGAGTATCAGACCACTGCAAATCTACCAAGACCTGGCTGTCCCTCTAAACTTTCAGCTCATACAAGGAGAAGACTGATCAGAGATGCAGCCAAGAGGCCCATGATCACTCTGGATGAACTGCAGAGATCTACAGCTGAGGTGGGAGACTCTGTCCATAGGACAACAATCAGTCGTATATTGCACAAATCTGGCCTTTATGGAAGAGTGGCAAGAAGAAAGCCATTTCTTAAAGATATCCATAAAAAGTGTTGTTTAAAGTTTGCCCCAAGCCACCTGGGAGACACACCAAACATGTGGAAGGTGCTCTGGTCAGATGAAACCAAAATTGAACTTTTTGGCAACAATGCAAAACGTTATGTTTGGCGTAAAAGCAACACAGCCCATCACCCTGAACACACCATCCCCTCTGTCAAACATGGTGGTGGCAGCATCATGGTTTGGGCCTGCTTTTCTTCAGCAGGGACAGGGAAGATGGTTAAAATTGTTGGGAAGATGGATGAAGCCAAATACAGGACCATTCTGGAAGAAAACCTGATGGAGTCTGCAAAAGACCTGAGACTGGGACGGAGATTTGTCTTCCAACAAGACAATGATCCAAAACATAAAGCAAAATCTACAATGGAATGGTTCAAAAATAAACATATCCAGGTGTTAGAATGGCCAAGTCAAAGTCCAGACCTGAATCCAATCGAGAATCTGTGGAAAGAACTGAAAACTGCTGTTCACAAATGCTCTCCATCCAACCTCACTGAGCTCGAGCTGTTTTGCAAGGAGGAATGGGAAAAAGATTCAGTCTCTCGATGTGCAAAACTGATAGAGACATACCCCAAGCGACTTACAGCTGTAATCGCAGAAAAAGGTGGCGCTACAAAGTATTAACTTAAGGGGGCTGAATAATTTTGCACGCCCAATTTTTCAGTTTTTGATTTGTTAAAAAAGTTTGAAATATCCAATAAATGTCGTTCCACTTCATGATTGTGTCCCACTTGTTGTTGAATTTTCACAAAAAAAATACAGTTTTATATCTTTATGTTTGAAGCCTGAAATGTGGCAAAAGGTCGCAAAGTTCAAGGGGGCCGAATACTTTGCAAGGCACTGTATATACTGCACTCAATACCATCTACTGTATCCTACCTATGCCGCTCTGTACCATCACTCATTCATATATCTTTATGTACATATTCTTTATCCCCTTACACTTGTGTCTATAAGGTAGTAGTTTTGGAATTGTTAGTTAGATTACTTGTTGGTTATTACTGCATTGTCGGAACTAGAAGCACAAGCATTTCGCTACACTCGCACTAACATCTGCTAACCATGTGTATGTGACAAATAAAATTTGATTTGAAGGTGTAGACCTGACAGTGAAATGCTTACTTACAGGCTCTAACCAACAGGTGTGACCTTACGGTGAAATGCTTACTTACAGGCCCTAACCAACAGGTGACCTTACTGTGAAATGCTTACTTACAGGCCCTAACCAACAGGTGTGACCTGACAGTGAAATGCTTACTTACAGGCCCTAACCAACAGGTGACCTTACTGTGAAATGCTTACTGACAGGCCCTAACCAACAGGTGACCTGACAGTGAAATGCTTACTTACAGGCCATAACCAACAGGTGACCTGACAGTGAAATGCTTACAGGTTACAGCTTACCTACAGCCCTAACCAACAGGTGACCTTACTGTGAAATGCTTACTTACAGGCCATAACCAACAGGTGACCTGACAGTGAAATGCTTACTTACAGGCCCTAACCAACAGGTGACCTTACTGTGAAATGCTTACTTACAGACCCTAACCAACAGGTGACCTTACTTACAGGCCCTAACCAACAGGTGACCTGACAGTGAAATGCTTACTTACAGGCCCTAACCAACAGGTGACCTGACAGTGAAATGCTTACTTACAGGCCCTAACCAACAGGTGACCTTACTGTGAAATGCTTACTTACAGGCCCTAACCAACAGGTGACCTGACAGTGAAATGCTTACTTACAGGCCCTAACCAACAGGTGACCTTACTGTGAAATGCTTACTTACAGGCCCTAACCAACAGGTGACCTGACAGTGAAATGCTTACTTACAGGCCATAACCAACAGGTGACCTGACAGTGAAATGCTTACTTACAGGCCCTAACCAACAGGTGACCTTACTGTGAAATGCTTACTTACAGGCCCTAACCAACAGGTGTAGACCTGAAATGCTTACCTACAGACCCTAACCAACAGGTGACCTTACTTACAGGCCCTAACCAACAGGTGACCTGACAGTGAAATGCTTACTTACAGGCCCTAACCAACAGGTGTATACCTGAAATGCTTACCTACAGACCCTAACCAACAGGTGACCTGACAGTGAAATGCTTACTTACAGGCCCTAACCAACAGGTGACCTGACAGTGAAATGCTTACTTACAGGCCCTAACCAACAGGTGACCTTACAGTGAAATGCTTAGTTACAGGCCCTAACCAACAGGTGACCTGACAGTGAAATGCTTAGTTACAGGCCCTAACCAACAGGTGACCTTACTTACAGGCCCTAACCAACAGGTGACCTTACAGTGAAATGCTTACTTACAGACCCTAACCAACAGGTGACCTGACAGTGAAATGCTTACTTACAGACCCTAACCAACAGGTGACCTTACTGTGAAATGCTTACTTACAGGCCCTAACCAGCAGGTGACCTTACAGTGAAATGCTTACTTACAGGCCCTAACCAGCGGGTGTAGACCTGACAGTGAAATGCTTACTTACAGGCCCTAACCAACAGGTGACCTGACAGTGAAATGCTTAGTTACAGGCCCTAACCAACAGGTGACCTGACAGTGAAATGCTTAGTTACAGGCCCTAACCAACAGGTGACCTTACTTACAGGCCCTAACCAACAGGTGACCTTACAGTGAAATGCTTACTTACAGACCCTAACCAACAGGTGACCTTACAGTGAAATGCTTAGTTACAGGCCCTAACCAACAGGTGACCTGACAGTGAAATGCTTACTTACAGGCCCTAACCAACAGGTGTAGACCTTACAGTGAAATGCTTACTTACAGACCCTAACCAACAGGTGTAGGTGTAGACCTGACAGTGAAATGCTTACTTACAGGCCCTAACCAACAGTTGGCCTGACAGTGAAATGCTTACTTACAGACCCTAACCAACAGGTGTAGACTTGAAATGTTTACTTACAGGCCCTAACCAAACAAGCAAACAAGCTGCTTCTGTCCAGGTCTAAAAGTAGACTGGTACACATTATTAACAATGACCAGTTGGAAAAGTTATTCTCTTAGAGTTGGCCAGAGATTCTAAAACTTTGGAAAGGCAAGATAACTTCTCCTAGAGTTGGCCAGAGATTCTAAAACTTTGGAAAGGCAAGATAACTTCTCTAGAGTTGGCCAGAGATTCTAAAACTTTGGAAAGGCAAGATAACTTCTCTTAGAGTTGGCCAGAGATTCTAAAACTTTGGAAAGGCAAGATAGCCCCTTTTTATTTTTATACAGAAACCCACAGAGAGCATGCAATGCAGATGTAGAGACACGGTGGCTAGGGAAAAATTTCCAGCAGGCTCCGAGGGCTGGCCAGTCCTTTTCTGGCTGTGCCGGGTGGAGATAAGAATACAAATAAGAGTGTTCTTCAAGATACAGTACATTGGACGGTAGTTATCTAAGTCAAAAGGATCTCTGTGCCACTTTCCCAGACTTAGAGATAAAAACAACTGGCAAGTAAAATCATCTAGGTTAATGATTCTGCAATAAGTGGGGCGGAGAGCTGCAGTAAGAAGAGATCAGAAGTTTGAGTTTATTTTATTTTTACAGGGACAGTGCACATTTAATCAACGTTTCAGTAAAAGTGCCGGTTTTAGCCAGCCTGCTAATTTTCAACCTCAGTCCCTGGGCAGGTTATTAAAAACAATTACAATATAGACAATCATTGAGCAGTGAGCAACATAAAACAAGCAAGATGTAGGATACAGACAGAGCAACATAGGACAAGCAAGATGTAGGATACAGACAGAGCAACATAGGACAAGCAAGACGTAGCATACAGACAGAGCAACATAGGACAAGCAAGACATAGCATACAGACAGAGCAACATAGAACAAGCAGATGTAGCATAGCATACAGACAGAGCAACACAGGACAAGCAAGACATAGCATACAGACAGAGCAACATAGGACAAGCAAGACGTAGCATACAGACAGAGCAACATAGAACAAGCAAGACGTAGCATACAGACAGAGCAACATAGGACAAGCAAGACGTAGCATACAGACAGAGCAACATAGAACAAGCAAGACATAGCATACAGACAGAGCAACATAGAACAAGCAAGACATAGCATACAGACAGAGCAACACAGGACAAGCAAGACATAGCATACAGACAGAGCAACATAGGACAAGCAAGACATAGCATACAGACAGAGCAACATAGAACAAGCAAGACGTAGCATACAGACAGAGCAACATAGAACAAGCAAGACATAGCATACAGACAGAGCAACACAGGACAAGCAAGACATAGCATACAGACAGAGCAACATAGAACAAGCAAGACATAGCATACAGACAGAGCAACATAGAACAAGCAAGACGTAGCATACAGACAGAGCAACATAGGACAAGCAAGACGTAGCATACAGACAGAGCAACATAGAACAAGCAAGACATAGCATACAGACAGAGCAACACAGGACAAGCAAGACGTAGCATACAGACAGAGCAACATAGAACAAGCAAGACGTAGCATACAGACAGAGCAACATAGAACAAAAAGCAGCAAGACAAAATTCAGAAAAGCAACAGTGTTTCCACACCTCACAGGCTACAGACAACATGGAAAGCGGCAATACACAGCTAGGGATTATGAAATCTGATTGACCTTTAGCCATGTAGTCATACCTTTTGTGAAAGTGTGATATGTGGTGCAGTTATGTGTGTCTGATGGCAGTGTATTCCAGACATGGAAAGATCTCACAGAGAAAGAGGATTTACTAAAGGTGCTTTTCCGGGAACTATACAGTCACCTCTCATGGCAGACCTTGTGGATCTGCTGCCATATGTTTGGGTTTTCTGTTTAACAAACACACTGAGTGGAGGGGGAGGAGCCAGGCCATTTAGGATCTTGAATACAAGACATGCGTCAGTGTATTGCACAAGATTTTCCCAACTCAGGAGTTCATGCTTTCTGAGGATGTAACAGGGATGATGGCTATTGGGCTTCCTATCAAGCACTTTGAGAGCCTGTTTGTAGACAGACTGAATAGGTTATAATGTTGTACAGCAAGCTTGGGCCCAACTAGTCAAGCAGTATGTTAAGTGGGGGAGTATCATAGATTTGAAGTACAGTTTTGCTACCTCTGTAGTCAAACAATTTCGTATAAATCGGAAATTAGCTAGGTTGAATTTGGTTATCCAAATGACCTTTTTCACATGCTTTTTAAAAGAGAGGTTGGAATCAAGTATGATGCCAAGGTACTTAAACTCAGATACCACCTGGAGCTTCTCCCCTGACACATAGACATCTGGTTCAGTAGCATCTGTTGCCCTCTTTGTGAAGAACATGCAAACATTTTTTTCACATTGAGATGCAAACACGAATCTCTGAGCCACTTTGTAACCTGGACCATTACAGTAGTGAGTTCTTGTGCAGCTTGTTATTTGCTCTTTGCACATATATCACTGTATCATCTGCATACATTTGAACTTCAGACCCAGTACAGACAGAAGGCAGATCATTAATGTACAGGCTGAACAGGAGGGGCCCCAGTATTGACCCTTGGGGCACGCCCACATCATAACTAAGAGTGGGCGACAGCTCATTGCTCACTCTGACACACTGAGTTCTGCCTTCAAGGTATGATTTCATCCATCTCAAGGCATCGGGGGAGAAGTTGATCTTGGACAATTTTGTGATGAGAATCTCATGGTTAACAGTATCAAAAGCCTTCCTTAGGTCCAGAAACACAGCCCCAACAAAGCCCCCTTTGTCCAACGCCCCCCATATTGGACTTCACATTTTCCAGAAGAAAGCAGTTGGCCGTTTCTGTGGAGTGTTTCGCTCTGAAGCCAAACTGCATGGAGTGTAATGTGAAGGGGCTGTTGTTGAGGTGGGCAATCAGTTGTTCTGCTACACACTTTTCAACAACCTTTGACACCACAGGTAGTATACTAATGGGCCTGTAGTTACTCACGTCAGCAAGGTCGCCTGATTTAAAGATGGCCGTTAATATGGCCGACTTCCATACCCTTGGAAACACCCCGAGACCAATAGATGTGTTGGTGACCTTAGTAATGGGGCCAATGAGTGACTCTTTGTAGTTTTTAAGAAAGGTAGAGTCCAGCCCAAACTCATCTTTGACTTTAGAGTTCTTTAGTGAGCTAATCACCTTGTTCACCTTTGACTCAGAAACCTCCCTATGATGAAGACAGGTTGAGTGTCATTCACTAGCACTGAGCCCAAGAAACCAGTGGAGGGGTTCTGTGTCAGTACCCTGACAGAGTCAATAAAGTAGTAAATGAAGGCTATTGCTGTTTCGACTGCATCCTGTGTTAGATTGTTATTCACTATGATTTCTAGTCTTTTTGCAGTGTTACTATGGTCTTTCCCTGTTACATTTTTTAGATTCTCCCAAATCAGTTTAGAATTTCCCTTTGCTTCAACAATTGTGTTAATAAAAAAGTTTGCCTTGGCCTGTCTGATTCCTTTCATCACCTTATTTCTCAACATGGTAAACCTACGTCTGTCATGCTCTAATTTGGATCTTAGGGCTATTTTTAGCGCATAATCTCGTTCTTTCATCAGTTTCCAGATTTCTCCATTTAGCCAAGGAAGAGTGCTCTTTTGGCCAGGTTTGGATTTGATTTTCTTTAGGAAGCCATTTATTGTAGTCTGATTGTGGATAGAAAAACCTGACTATCAGCTTCCACGTCTGTATAGGACAAGAGATCATTCCAGTTAATTCCCTTCATTGAATTTTCAAAATAGTTTAATTCACTCTTAGGTATTCTTAGTTGATCCGACTTTCTAACAGTAGAGAGGTTAAACCTGCTCTTAGACAGCTTTCTTGCACTAAGTGTCAGATTATGATCAGACAGCCCAGTAACCATATTGAATGATTTAGTCACTCTGATTTATTACTGAACACCAAATCAATCTGTGTTTTAGGGCAACAAGTCACCCTGGTTGGCCCTTTAACTAGCTGTGTAAGGTCAAAGGTATTAGTGATCCGTTTGAGGGTTTTCCTACAAAACTTGTCTTCATAATTAATGTTAAAATCTCCCACTAAGATGACCTCTTTCCCAAAATCACATTCCCTAAGCATGTTATTAAGGATCAGGCCCTGTGGATTTTTTAACATAGATTTCTTTCCGCAAGGAACATAGTACATCATATAGATATAAAATGGTTGAAATTAAAATAGAGAATGTGTATCTGGGAGTGCATCGTTCCCTACAGTCTGTTTCGGAGGTGAATAAAGTACTCCCTCTACTGGTAGAACCAGGGATAGACATCTATTTCTCAAACGTCTGAAGCACTGCCAGTCAGACGTCGTATCAGTCAATTTTAGCCCAAACTACATTTATTTTCAGTACATTTCCAGGATTATCCTTTATTCTTAGTCTGTTTTATATGGAGCATGGTTTTGCGACAGTGTTAAATAGACAAGTAAAACATGTTAGAGCCTGATCCGAGTCACACCCTCCCAGTCACACAACCCGCAGATCAGAATTTGCTCATTCAAATTCCTAAAATGTTTCTTTGTAAGAATATGTGGGCGGGATTTAGGTAGTTTAGCATTTCTTATGCGAGAAATGAGACACGGTTCACTGAGCAGAATAGCAAAGATTCCAGTGGCTGTATATTTAGATTTTTAAGCGTGTTTGAAGTTGGGGCGTGTTGGTTTAGTTATCAGTTGAGTTAGGCTGAAATATATTTGTAATGAGCTAAATCTATCTGATACTGGCATCAACAAATCCAGATTAAAATCAACCAGTATTAATAATTCAAATTTAGCATAGTAGCTCAGATTGAATCATTCAGATTTAGCATAGTAACTCAGATTTAATCATTCAGATTTAGCATAGTCAATCAGATTTATTAATTCAGATTTAGATCATAAGGTAGAGCCGAGGTGCCAGATCTATAACCCTTATAACCAGTCAGATACACATCAGAATTCGACATAGAATTCTTTAACCAAAATTCCATAATAATCAGAATTTCCGCGTTGGTTTGAGAAGACAGAGGTACAATAAAATACCTTTTTCTAAATCAAACTTGTAGCATTTACATCAATCAGCTCAAAGTCGCAGTTGCAGGATTTCAGATCAGACGGAGTCTCGAAAATAACCATGCTATCTATGTTCAGTTAGGTAACCCTCTGTTTCAGATACCATAGAGCTTGAATTGGTATAGATACAAGATTTCCCAGGACTGTACCTTAAGCCCTATGCCTCAAACGAGGACATGACTTCAAACAAGAGTCGATGAGGGTTACCTGTTGGGGGCCAGGACTGAAATCCCGGTACTAATTTCTTAGTTACTGTGTATACTACTTAGTTACTATTTAGACTACGTAGTAGTTACTATGTAGAATATGTAGTAGTTAGTATATAGTAGTTACTATGTAGAATATGTAGTAGTTAGTATATAGTAGTGACTATGTAGTAGTTACTATGTAGAATATGTAGTAGTTACTATGTAGATAATATAGTAGTGACTATGTAGTAGTTACTATGTAGAATATGTAGTAGTTAGTATATAGTAGTGACTATGTAGTAGTTACTATGTAGAATATGTAGTAGTTACTATGTAGATAATATAGTAGTGACTATGTAGTAGTTAGTATGTAGTAGTTAGTATATAGTAGTGACTATGTAGTAGTGACTATTGTGACGACCCTCCCACTCTGTCTGCCGTATTCTCTCTTTGTTCTTGTTTCCTTATTAGGATGCCGGTGGGCGGAGTTGGGAGGGTCGTCAGCTACATGGGAAACACCTGGGCCAGGTGTCTCCCAGGATAAATAGACCTCTTCCACATTCATGGAGTAGACTCTCTCCATGCAGACACCTTTTGTAGATTGTGTTGTGGTTCTTGGTGGCCTTTTGTTTGTTTGTTTTGGCACCTTTCAACACCCTGCATTATCACATTCATGCATGCAAAACACTCACTTACACTACTGATTACTGATTACACACACCATTGTATATTATACTTAGTTGCTTTAGTTAATAAATATATATTTTGGCTACTCCTTATCTCCACGTTGTCTCCCTTTGTTACGGGCTTTGAGCCGGTTCGTGACACTATGTAGTAGTTACTATGTAGTAATTAGTATATAGTAGTTAGTATGTAGTAGTTCATATATAGTAGTTAGTATGTAGTAATTAGTATATAGTAGTTAGAATGTAGTAGTACTCTAGTATGAAGTAGTTAACATGTAATAGTATATAGTAGTACTGTAATATGTAGTAGTACTGTAGTATGTAGTAGTTAGTATATAGCAGAGCTGTAGTATGTAGTAGTTAGCATGTAGTAGTTAGTTTATAGTAGTAGTTTGTTTATATTAGTAGTTAGATTATAGTTGTTAATACATAGTAGTTAATATGTAGTAGTACTGTAGTATGTAGTAGTTAATATGTAATAGTTATTATGTAGTAGTATTGTAATATGTAGTAAAACTGTAGTATGTAGTAGTTAGTATATAGTAGAACTGTAGTATGTAGTATTTAGTATATAGAACTGTAGTATGTAGTAGTACAGTAGTATATAGTAGAACTGTAGTATGTAGTTGTACTATAGTATATAGTAGAACTGTAGTATGTAGTACTGTAGTATATAGTAGAACTGTGGTATTTAGTAGTTAGTATGTAGTAAAACTGTAGTATGTAGTAGTACTGTAGTATATATTTGAACTGTAATATGTAGTAGTTAGTATGTAGTAGAACTGTAGTATGTAGTAGTTAGTAGGTAGTAGTACTGTAGTATGTAGTAATTAGTATATAATAGTTAGTAGGTAGTAGTAATTAGTATATAATAGTTAGTATATAATAGTTAGTGTGTAGTAGTACTGTAGTACTGTAGTTAGTATTTAGTAGTTAGTATGTAGTAGTTAGTATATAGTAGTTAGTATATACTACCCCATGACTACCCCTAACCACCCCCGAGGCCTGAGCCCTAACCCTAACCACACCCGAGGCCTGAGCCCTAACCCTAACCACCCCCGAGGCCTGGGCCCTAACCCTAACCACCCCCGAGGCCTGAGCCCTAACCCTAACCACCCCCGAGGCCTGGGCCCTAACCCTAACCACCTCCGAGGCCTGAGTCCTAACCCTTACCACCCAGACCCTCTTCCAGGACGATAAGGACCCCATGCTCACCCTAAACCCAGACTACCTGGACTACCCTGACCCAGACCCTGCAGGAGACATGGGGCTGCCTGGCATTGTGTCCTTGGACCTAAAGCATATTGGATTGGGATAGATAGTGTAATGTAGTGGACAACAAAATTACAAAGTGAATAGTTCATATTCATGCACAGTATCCACATGAATGATATTGGTAAGTGCTTGTCTAGCTAGAATAATCAGCTGTGACAGCGCGGTTGGTAAGATTGAGGGTTCATTTGGACTTTAACCTTCTCCCTTCCTCTCGCCTGTCGTCCAGGGCTGCCTCTCCCTGTCTACAAGGCCTTGACGTCCAGAGCTCCTGTGGTCCAGGGCTGCCTCTCCCTGTCTACAAGGCCTTATCGTCCAGAGCTCCTGTGGTCCAGGGCTGCCTCTCCCTGTCTACAAGGCCTTATCGTCCAGAGCTCCTGTGGTCCAGGGCTGCCTCTCCCTGTCTACAAGGCCTTATCGTCCAGAGCTGCCTCTCCCTGTCTACAAGGCCCGCGATGACTTCTACTGCCTGCCCACAGAGGACGACATCTGAAGAAGAAGAGAAAGAAGAGGAAGAAGCCCTACTCTTCAGAAGGAAACACTTTAATTCATCATGTTGTTTTGTATTCAGTCTATGAAATGCAGTTATATTCTCTCTCCAACAGTATCTGTTACTTCATAGTGAATATTTCCACACTTAAGGAAGTGTTACATTTGTAATATATGAGTTATGGCCTTTATCTTGTAACCAGTAATTCCAACTATAGTAGTTATATCTAGTTCAACTAAATATAACACTTCAGGGATGAATTGTTCAAATGAAAGGTTAGGGAAGAGCTGCATCGTTTAATTTACTGAGAGTTTCTTTGGATAATTTAAGATTTTTATCACAGATTTATTCAATTTGTGCATATTTTTACTTTTTTTTCATTTGCATATTATTTATCGATTTACTTTTCTATCTAAAGTTTGATTTCAATTTATTACGTCAGCTAAAAACATTTGATTTATCTTTATTTTACCAGGCAAGTCAGTTAAGAACAAATTCTTATTTTCAATGACGGCCTAGGAACAGTGGGTTAACTGCCTGTTCAGGGGCATAACGACAGATTTGTACCTTGTCAGCTCGGGGGTTTGAACTTGCAACCTTCCGGTTACTAGTCCAACGCTCTAACCACTAGGCTACCCTGCCGCCCCTAAAGACATTATTGTCCGATCTGGCATCAACCAAGGCGCAAACAAGACCAGTCCCCTGCTTATTCCTCCCCGGCAACAAACAAGACCAGTCCCCTGCTTATTCCTCCCCGGCAACAAACAAGACCAGTCCCCTGCTTATTCCTCCCCGGCAACAAACAAGACCAGTCCCCTGCTTATTCCTCCCCGGCAACAACAAGTGTGGCAATTGTACTCAATGTCAGTACACCAAATGTATGAAGTTTCTTGTGCCCATCAGTTGTAATTGTCACAATGCGATCTATGTGATTCGCTGCCCGCTCGGCTTATTTTACCCAGGAGAAACTTCAAGGGAGTTACGCAGTAGAATGTGTGAGCAGCGAAGTGCCTTTCAACTGCTGACTCCACCAGCCCAGTCGTCCTCTTTTTTGTTTTGGAATTAGAACAAAGTCGGTAAAACCAAACGCGGTGGCTATGTTGACAAACACCGAAAAGCCCAGAGAGACATTCTGGATCCATTCCTTAGATATTTTAGTCCCCAGAGGTCTTAAAACTTCTCCAGGAACGGTGTCCTGTCCACGGGACAGGAGCTAACATAGGCTAATGCGATTAGCATGAGGTTGTAAATAACAAGAAAATCTCCCAGGACATAGACATATCTGATATTGGCAGAAAGCTTAAATTCTTGTTAATCTAACTGCACTGTCCAATTTACAGTAGCTATTACAGTGAAATAATACCATGCTATTGTTTGAGGAGAGTACACAGTTATGAACTTGAAAAGTTATTAATAAACCAATTAGGCACATTTGGGCAGTCTTGATACAACATTTTGAACATAAATGCAATGGTTCATTGGATCAGTCTAAAACGTTTTTTTTCTCGTGGCCAAAATCTAAATTTCAACTGAGCTGGAGTAATACATTATGGCCTTTATCTTGGATTTCAAAGAGGATGGTACAAAGAAAAGCAACAAAACAAATGTTTTTCTTTGTATTATCTTTTACCAGATCTATTGTGTTATATTCTCCTACATTCCTTTCACATTTCCACAAACTTCAAAACGGTACCAAGAATATGCATATCCTTGCTTCAGGTCCTGAGCTACAGACAGTTAGATTTGGGTATGTCATTTTAGGTGCACATTTTTTTTTTAAAGGGGCGGATCCTTAAGAGGTTTTAATCGAGAGAAGAGATGCTTTTGTGAAGGGCCCCATCTCTTTGTTGGTTCAGTGACAACACCCCCCACCCCAACCCTATTTGCACTTCTTGTTTACACATGGAGGGAGATTACTAGGCCGCCATTGTAAGTAAGAATTTGTTCTTAACTGAAGTGCCTAGTTTAAATAAAGTTTTCACAAGCTCACTAACTGTGGTCCAAACCCGTTGTTAGACCTCTTTGCCTAAGCTTTTAATGTTTTTTTGTTGTTGTTATCCCTAGTTTTCCTTAGCCCTGTTGTATATTTTTCAAAACCCAACATCCTTGTATTATATACTGTTTTAGTAGTTGTATATCAATTCCACATACTGCAGTTGAAAAAGCAGTTGTCCAGTTGTTGTTTATTGGATTCGGTCCTGTATTTCAACACCAGGTGGAGACATTGATCACAGCACACCCTGAGTACCAGCCTGTATAGGCTACCACACGGTCTCCTCATTAGCACCACCAGCTGGAAGAGTTTTGTCCCTAATTGTCTTCCCCATGCCCTATGTGAACTCTGACCCAACCTACTAGACTAACCTTTATATCTGGCCCAACCTACTAGACTAACCTTTATATCTGGCCCAACCTACTAGACTAACCCTTATATCTGGCCCAACCTACTAGACTAACCCTTATATCTGGTCCAACCTATTAGACTAACCTTTATATCTGGCCCAACCTACTAGACTAACCCTTATATCTGGCCCAACCTATTAGACTAACCTTTATATTTGGCCCAACCTACTAGACTAACCCTTATATCTGGCCCAACCTATTAGACTAAACCTTTATATCTGGCCCAACCTACTAGACTAACCCTTATATCTGGCCCAACCTACTAGACTAACCCTTATATCTGGCCCAACCTATTAGACTAACCTTTATATCTGGCCCAACCTACTAGACTAACCCTTATATCTGGCCCAACCTACATCTGGCCCAACCTACTAGACTAACCCTTATATCTGTCCCAACCTACTAGACTAACCCTTATATCTGGCCCAACCTACTAGACTAACCCTTATATCTGGCCCAACCTACATCTGGCCCAACCTACTAGACTAACCCTTATATCTGGCTCAACCTACATCTGGCCCAACCTACTAGACTAACCCTTATCTGTCCCAACCTACTAGACTAACCCTTATATCTGGCCCAAACTACATCTGGCCCAACCTACTAGACTAACCCTTATATCTGGCCCAACCTACATCTGGCCCAACCTACTAGACTAACCCTTATGTCTGTAATATTCCATCCTCTCTGAGAACCAGCTAGTATGCAAACAAGGACAGGGCTGAGAACTCACAGGTAGTGTTTGAAAGCAACAGTCCTACTCATAAATTGAACTCAACCACTGAAAACAGATTTTCATTCAATAGGGTTTTCAGTACATGTATCTAAAACCATCCGTTTAAAAAACGATAAACCTGTAATTCAACATTGTTTCGGGGTCAGAAAAAGGATCAATGAAAGAAAACCACGTATATTGGTGGATTTACTCTAATCTGGTATATTATTTAGGGTTAGGAAAGTATTTAAGAAAAATAAAAACAGGTTTGAAACACCTTTACCCACAAAATATCTGATTCATCTTGAAAATTGCCTTATTCAATTGTTAAATCCATGAAATATTGAAAGGTGAGGAAAGTGATAGGAGTTGAACAGTAGTCTATATAGTAGTCTATACATTTACCAGTAGCGTCCGGTGACGTTTAAGATGGAGTACTGCTATTTTTTTAAATGAGCATGGCCGTATACTTTTATAGTGTACAGTCATTAAGCAGTTTAGCAGTTACACCAACAGGCCCCTTGGCAATAAAGGAATAAAACCAAAAGCTTACCTTGACTTGGAAGAGTTCCAGTGTTGGATAGCCAGCTAGCTAACATAGCATCCCTCTCTGTTTGATAGCCATAGCCAGCTAGCTAACATAGCATCCCTCTCTGTTTGATAGCCATAGCCAGCTAGGTAACATAGCATCCCTCTCTGTTTGATAGCCATAGCCAGATAGGTAACATAGCATCCTCTCTGTTGTTTAGGATAGCATCCCTCTCTGTTTGATAGCCATAGCCAGCTAGGTAACATAGCATCCCTCTCTGTTGGATAGCCATAGCCAGCTAGCTAACATAGCATCCCTCTCTGTTTGATAGCCATAGCCAGCTAGCTAACATAGCATCCCTCTCTGTTTGATAGCCATAGCCAGCTAGGTAACATAGCATCCCTCTCTGTTTGATAGCCATAGCCAGCTAGGTAACATAGCATCCCTCTCTGTTTGATAGCCATAGCCAGCTAGGTAACATAGCATCCCTCTCTGTTTGATAGCCATAGCCAGATAGGTAACATAGCATCCCTCTCTGTTGGATAGCCATAGCCAGCTAGGTAACATAGCATCCCTCTCTGTTTGATAGCCATAGCCAGCTAGGTAACATAGCATCCCTCTCTGTTGGATAGCCAGAGCCAGCTAGCTAACATAGCATCCCTCTCTGTTTGATAGCCATAGCCAGCTAGGTAACATAGCATCCCTCTCTGTTGGATAGCCATAGCCAGCTAGGTAACATAGCATCCCTCTCTGTTTGATAGCCATAGCCAGCTAGGTAACATAGCATCCCTCTCTGTTTGATAGCCATAGCCAGCTAGGTAACATAGCATCCCTCTCTGTTTGATAGCCATAGCCAGCTAGCTAACATAGCATCCCTCTCTGTTTGACAGCCATAGCCAGCTAGGTAACATAGCATCCCTCTCTGTTTGATAGCCATAGCCAGCTAGGTAACATAGCATCCCTCTCTGTTTGATAGCCATAGCCAGCTAGGTAACATAGCATCCCTCTCTGTTTGATAGCCATAGCCAGCTAGGTAACATAGCATCCCTCTCTGTTGGATAGCCAGAGCCAGCTAGCTAACATAGCATCCCTCTCTGTTTGATAGCCATAGCCAGCTAGGTAACATAGCATCCCTCTCTGTTGGATAGCCATAGCCAGCTAGGTAACATAGCATCCCTCTCTGTTTGATAGCCATAGCATTCCTCTCTGTTTGATAGCCATAGCCCGCTAGCTAACATAGCATCCCTCTCTGTTTGATAGCCATAGCCAGCTAGGTAACATAGCATCCCTCTCTGTTTGAGTAGACTAAACTAGCTAGCTGCATTCGCTAACTAAAAAAATATTAAATGTAGCTAATTCTCACTCTCTTGCTTCCGCTTCATTTTTTTTTTTTTCAAAACTGTTGATCTATTGTCTTTTCTCTCTTTGAGACAAACTACTCACCATATTTTATGCTGCAGTGCTAGCTAGCTGTAGCTTATGCTTTCAGTACTAGAATCGTTCTCTGATCCTTTGATTGGGTGGACAACATGTCAGTTCATCCTGCAAGAGCTCTGATAGGTTGAAGGACGTCCTCCCGAACTTGTCATAAGTACAGTGTAAGTCTATGGAAGGGGGTGAGAACCATAAGCCTCCTAGGTTTTCTATTGAAGTAAATGTCCCTGAAGCTAGCTGTCCTCAAGCTACACCATGGTGCTACCCTACAGAGTGCTGCTGAGGAGGACTGAAGCTAGCTGTCCTCAAGCTACACCATGGTGCTACCCTACAGAGTGCTGCTGAGGAGGACTGAAGCTAGCTGTCCTCCGGCTACACCATGGTGCTACCCTACAGAGTGCTGCTGAGGAGGACTGAAGCTAGCTGTCCTCCGGCTACACCATGGTGCTACCCCACAGAGTGCTGCTGAGGAGGACTGAAGCTAGCTGTCCTCCAGCTACACCATGGTGCTACCCTACAGAGTGCTGCTGAGAAGGACTGAAGCTAGCTGTCCTCCAGCTACACCATGGTGCTACCCTACAGAGTGCTGCTGAGGAGGACTGAAGCTAGCTGTCCTCCAGCTACACCATGGTGCTACCCTACAGAGTGCTGCTGAGAAGGACTGAAGCTAGCTGTCCTCCAGCTACACCATGGTGCTACCCTACAGAGTGCTGCTGAGGAGGACTGAAGCTAGCTGTCCTCCAGCTACACCATGGTGCTACCCTACAGAGTGCTGCTGAGGAGGACTGAAGCTAGCTGTCCTCCAGCTACACCATGGTGCTACCCTACAGAGTGCTGCTGAGGAGGACTGAAGCTAGCTGTCCTCAAGCTACACCATGGTGCTACCCTACAGAGTGCTGCTGAGGAGGACTGAAGCTAGCTGTCCTCCAGCTACACCATGGTGCTACCCTACAGAGTGCTGCTGAGGAGGACTGAAGCTAGCTGTCCTCCAGCTACACCATGGTGCTACCCTACAGAGTGCTGCTGAGGAGGACTGAAGCTAGCTGTCCTCAGCTACACCATGGTGCTACCCTACAGAGTGCTGCTGAGGAGGACTGAAGCTAGCTGTCCTCAAGCTACACCATGGTGCTACCCTACAGAGTGCTGCTGAGGAGGACTGAAGCTAGCTGTCCTCCAGCTACACCATGGTGCTACCCTACAGAGTGCTGCTGAGGAGGACTGAAGCTAGCTGTCCTCAAGCTACACCATGGTGCTACCCTACAGAGTGCTGCTGAGGAGGACTGAAGCTAGCTGTCCTCCAGCTACACCATGGTGCTACCCTACAGAGTGCTGCTGAGGAGGACTTCATTGCAAAACAGTGTGTTTTAATCAATCATTTGGTGACCTGAATATATTTAGTATAGATATATCTAAAAAGGCTACGTTTTATTTTTGTTTCACAAAAAAAAAAAACATCTGCAATTCTCTGATGAGGATGGTCCTACTCTGAGGAGCCTCCACTGAAATCTACCCTAATCCTCCTCACTGATCATAGCTACAGAACCCCCTAGTTTGGGTCTCCACATTTCATATCTGCAAGTTATAATTACCAGCATTTCATAAACTTCACTGTGGAAAAGGTGATATGCTTCAGTTTGCTGCCATGTGACTGGTTTCACATTTGTCTCCAGCGATCAGAAGGTAAACTAGATCTAAAATAATTGTATTTTATATTTACAATCCACTTATCCAAACAGCTTACCTCTTAACAATAGCTCTTAACAATAGCTCTTATCCATAGCTCTTAACAATAGCTCTTATCCATCGGCCCCATAGAGTAGTTATTTAGGAAGCAAGTTGATTTGTAGATCAGTCGGTCTGTCAGAGTCGATGCTCTCAAAACACGGCCACTTTCAGTCTTCTGCACGGAGCTGAAATGCTGATTGATCCTGTTATGAAAGAGCAGAAGTTTTTCTCTGGACACGTGACCTGATCAGCAGAAGCTCAGAGTTTTTCATATCGCATTTAATGCCAATGTCCAAAGTATTGTTTGTTCAATAAAACACCCTGACCCTGGTTGACGTGAAACCTCAAAAGATCATCTATTTTCTATTCTCACACTCGATAACAAAACTCCTGCAGTGACGTCAGCTTTATTAGTTACAAATGACGCAGATTTATTCGACCTGCAGTTAACAGTTAAAAAGTACATTGTAAAAATAGTTGTTGATTTATTTTTTTATGGAAATAAGAATGGTCTCAGTCTAATGACGGACACAAAGCACTTCTTTGTCTTCTCTTTGATGTAAAACAAACAAAGTTTAAGCCACTGTGTACAGCTTTTAAAAGCAACTGCGTGATTCCCTCTCGGAGTCATAATTGTAGGTCATTCATGCAGGTGTCAGTAGTTCAGTTTTTCCACACATCCATAAAAACATACATTCAGTTCTAATTTATAACTCATTATAACTCTCAGCGATACTGTGGTTTATAACTCATTATAACTCTCAGTGATACTCTGGTTTATAACTCATTATAACTCTCAGTGATACTCTGGTTTATAACTCATTATAACTCTCAGTGATACTCTGGTTTATAACTCATTATAACTCTCAGTGATACTCTGGTTTATAACTCATTATAACTCTCAGATACTCTGGTTTATAACTCATTATACTCTGGTTTATAACTCATTATAACTCTCAGTGATACTCTGGTTTATAACTCATTATAACTCTCAGCGATACTCTGGTTTATAACTCATTATAACTCTCAGTGATACTCTGGTTTATAACTCATTATAACTCTCAGTGATACTGTGGTTTATAACTCATTATAACTCTCAGCGATACTGTGGTTTATAACTCATTATAACTCTCAGCGATACTGTGGTTTATAACTCATTATAACTCTCAGTGATACTGTGGTTTATAACTCATTATAACTCTCAGCGATACTCTGGTTTATAACTCATTATAACTCAGTGATACTCTGTTTTTTTCTGAGAAATAAACAACACCAAACTAATACAAAACACAATGAGCAACATCAATAATTCAACCCTTCAGCAAAAGTAAAAGCACCAGTGATAGCAAACCATCCCTTTTATACCATCCCTCTACTAGCAGTTCTGTGTTGTTTTGTGACAATGGCCATAAGTGTAGGCTATAACAGCACAAACTGATCTGGGACCAGGGTTAACAGTCTTTGGGATTGTGTCAAACCACGCTTGCTAAGGCAGGAGAAATGAGTCATAGCATTATTGGTTACAGCAGACTGATTGGTTACATTGAGAAAAAAAGTCCCTGATTCTATCATATAGAACATACAGTATTCAAAGCTACAGCATTGAATACATATTAAACTCAACATATAGCATTGAATACATATTAAACTCAACATATAGCATTGAATACATGCGGTATTCAAGCTCACAAGGAAAAGGGGGTACGTTATCATCATAGTCCACCATTAAGGTTGCCCCTAAACAGGGTCCATCTTTGTCGTCACTTGCACTGTAGTATAGTTCATCCAACTCCATGTGTGCGTAAGTAGGAAGTAGCCCAAGGAGCAATGTTTTCAGTTGTACAGACCAGTCTTTGACCACTGAAGTGATCAGATAGGTTTCCAGCCGCTTGGCAGAAGGAGAGAGAGAGACATTGTATCTGTTCCTTTTCCTTTTCTTTTAGATTGTCATGTCTGCAAAGTCTGGTCGTGTGAACCCTTTCTGTAAAACACAAACATGAGAGACATTTTGTCAGGGCATATATCAAAGTATGTCTTATACTGTTAGCTTTGTCCCAGATTTGCTTGTCCAGAATGACAATGACAACTGTGTATAAAGTCTTGAATTAGAAAGATTGTATTTTTGTCAACTCCGTAAAACATTAACTCTGTCAGAGTGCTGAAAGATCTGATTTTTATGTTTTCATTTTCCATATTTTACAAATGTTTGTATTGAACTTGAATTTTTAGAGGCAAAAATTTGAGGTCTGTGTTGAGTATTTGTTGTTAACTCAATCACTGACTAACCGCCCTCAGAGGAAAACAAAGACCTAAAAACTCTATTTTGGTATTTGTTTCATTTGTCCATTGTTGCAAAACCTGATCTGGGACCAGGCTAACATACTGATCTGGGACCAGGCTAACATACTGATCTGGGACCAGGCTAATATACTGACCTGGGACAGGCTAACATACTGATCTGGGACCAGGCTAATATCCTGATCTGGGACCAGGCTAACATACTGATCTGGGACCAGGCTAATATCCTGATCTGGGACCAGGCTAACATACTGATCTGGGACCAGGCTAATATCCTGATCTGGGACCAGGCTAACATACTGATCTGGGACCAGGCT
This sequence comes from Oncorhynchus nerka, assembly GCF_034236695.1. Lineage (NCBI taxonomy): Eukaryota > Metazoa > Chordata > Actinopteri > Salmoniformes > Salmonidae > Oncorhynchus > Oncorhynchus nerka. Next base: position 9,168,962 of record NC_088412.1, on the reverse strand, counting down.
AACATACTGATCTGGGACCAGGCTAACATACTGATCTGGGACCAGGCTATGAACATTGGACCTCAGAAAAGGAGAGTAAACTGTGTCAAGTAAAAAATGCAGTGCGCGTGACCTTTGAGCTTGACACACACAGCCTGTACACTAACTCATGTTGCTGTCTAATGTCCATAAGGTGTAACAACCTATCAGAGATGTTCTAACAGAACTCAGTCCCAAGGAATTTATTACACGTGACAGTTGAACATGTGGAACATGTTTGGAATTGTTTCTTTTATGACAAACTGTTCAAATAGTTCTACTGAAAAAAAAACATTCCGTGGACAAGAAGCATGCAGGTACTGTAGAGGGAGGTAGATATGTTGGGTGTGTTGGGACTTGTTCACCAGGAAATCACTTTTAGATAGAGAGAGCTGCACCCTTTAGGTAGGGCTAACCACAATCTAAAACAGCAATCATTCTAGCAAGCCTCTCCCTAAGTGTGTGTGTGTGTGTGTGTGGCGCTTACAAAAGCGTATATCGTGGGTTTGATTCCCGCTGGTGCCACCCATACGTAAAATCTACGCATGCATGTCGCTTTGGATAAAAGAGTCTTCTAAATGGCAGATATTTCTATACACTACGGTGTGTGAGCATACGGATTACATTAAGTAGGAACAAAAACACCTAGCTTAAGTGTAATGTGTTGTTTTACAGGGTCAGTCATAGTAGTACAACGCCCCTGGAGCAAATTAAGGTTAAGTGCCTTGCTCAAGGACACGTGTTCACCTGGTGGGGCTCAGGTATTCGGACCACTCAGTGACTGTCCCAACGCTCTAACCACCAGGTTACCGGCTGCCGAACCGTTAGGGGTCTATCTTCTTTTGTTTGAACCCTCCCTATCCTCAAGGCTGGTTAACGGAATGCAAAACAACGTCACACACACACACACACACACACACACACACACACACACACACACACACACACACACACAGGAATGAGGGTTGGGTTCTACAGTCACCCATTCACTTCGAGGTGAACGATTAGGTGAGAGTTTCCCAGCTTTATATAACTAAGCACTTATAATTTACTTTACAACGTGTGTGTGTGTTTGTGTACATGCATGCATGTGAATGACAGATAAAAAGCTCTGACTCTCTACCAGACACTAGGAGACAGCAGACAGCTCTACTGTAGTTGAAAGCTCTGACTCTCTACCAGACAAGGGGAGACAGCAGACAGCTCTACTGTAGTTGAAAGCTCTGACTCTCTACCAGACAAGGGGAGACAGCAGACAGCTCTACTGTAGTTGAAAGCTCTGACTCTCTACCAGACAAGGGGAGACAGCAGACAGCTCTACTGTAGTTGAAAGCTCTGACTCTCTACCAGACAAGAGGAGACAGCAGACAGCTCTACTGTAGTTGAAAGCTCTGACTCTCTACCAGACAAGAGGAGACAGCAGACAGCTCTACTGTAGTTGAAAGCTCTGACTCTCTACCAGACAAGGGGGGACAGCAGACAGCTCTACTGTAGTTGAAAGCTCTGACTCTCTACCAGACAAGAGGAGACAGCAGACAGCTCTACTGTAGTTGAAAGCTCTGACTCTCTACCAGACAAGAGGAGACAGCAGACAGCTCTACTGTAGTTGAAAGCTCTGACTCTCCACCAGACAAGAGGAGACAGCAGACAGCTCTACTGTAGTTGAAAGCTCTGACTCTCTACCAGACACTAGGAGACAGCAGACAGCTCTACTGTAGTTGAAAGCTCTGACTCTCTACCAGACACTAGGAAACAGCAGACAGCTCTACTGTAGTTGAAAGCTCTGACTCTCTACCAGACAAGAGGAGACAGCAGACAGCTCTACTGTAGTTGAAAGCTCTGACTCTCCACCAGACAAGAGGAGACAGCAGACAGCTCTACTGTAGTTGAAAGCTCTGACTCTCTACCAGACACTAGGAGACAGCAGACAGCTCTACTGTAGTTGAAAGCTCTGACTCTCTACCAGACAAGGGGAGACAGCAGACAGCTCTACTGTAGTTGAAAGCTCTGACTCTCTACCAGACAAGGGGAGACAGCAGACAGCTCTACTGTAGTTGAAAGCTCTGACTCTCTACCAGACAAGGGGAGACAGCAGACAGCTCTACTGTAGTTGAAAGCTCTGACTCTCTACCAGACAAGGGGAGACAGCAGACAGCTCTACTGTAGTTGAAAGCTCTGACTCTCTACCAGACAAGAGGAGACAGCAGACAGCTCTACTGTAGTTGAAAGCTCTGACTCTCTACCAGACAAGGGGGGACAGCAGACAGCTCTACTGTAGTTGAAAGCTCTGACTCTCTACCAGACAAGAGGAGACAGCAGACAGCTCTACTGTAGTTGAAAGCTCTGACTCTCTACCAGACAAGAGGAGACAGCAGACAGCTCTAATGTAGTTGAAAGCTCTGACTCTCTACCAGACACTAGGAGACAGCAGACAGCTCTACTGTAGTTGAAAGCTCTGACTCTCTACCAGACACTAGGAGACAGCAGACAGCTCTACTGTAGTTGAAAGCTCCGACTCTCTACCAGACACTAGGAGACAGCAGACAGCTCTACTGTAGTTGAAAGCTCTGACTCTCCACCAGACAAGAGGAGACAGCAGACAGCTCTACTGTAGTTGAAAGCTCTGACTCTCTACCAGACACTAGGAGACAGCAGACAGCTCTACTGTAGTTGAAAGCTCTGACTCTCTACCAGACACTAGGAGACAGCAGACAGCTCTACTGTAGTTGAAAGCTCTGACTCTCTACCAGACAAGAGGAGACAGCAGACAGCTCTACTGTAGTTGAAAGCTCTGACTCTCTACCAGACAAGAGGAGATGTGACAGCTCTACTGTAGTTGAAATAGAGCAACAGGAAAAGGAGATGGATTTTACAGGGATTTTACTATTCTCTATTTTACTATTCTCCAGTAGTCTATGGTCCTCCTCTCTACCATTCTCCAGGGGTCTGTGATCCTCCTCTCTACCATTCTCCAGTAGTCTGTGATCCTCCTCTCTACTATTCTCCAGTAGTCTATGGTTCTCCTCTCTACCATTCTCCAGTAGTCTGTGATCCTCCTCTCCACCATTCTCCAGTAGTCTGTTTGATCCTCCTCTCTACCATTCTCCAGTAGTCTCTGGTTCTCCTCTCTACCATTCTCCAGTAGTCTCTGGTTCTAAAGACCTCTCTACTATTCTCCAGTAGTATGTGATCCTCCTCTCCACCATTCTCCAGGGGTCTGTGATCCTCCTCTCCACCATTCTCCAGGGGTATTTCTCACCTGTTTGTAGTCCTTGTGCAGCTTCTTGTATTGGAACATGTTGCAGAGGACTGAGGACAACTAAAGACCAGGTTTGGCTGCTTTCAGCTTCCCAGGACTACAAGAGAGACAACATAAAGATCAGGTTAAGAACTAGCAGGACTACAAGAGAGACAATATAAAGACCAGGTTAAGAACTAGCAGGACTACAAGAGAGACAACATAAAGACCAGGTTAAGAACTAGCAGGACTACAAGAGAGACAACATAAAGACCAGGTTAAGAACTAGCAGGACTACAAGAGAGACAACATCAAGACCAGGTTAAGAACTAGCAGGACTACAAGAGAGACAACATAAAGACCAGGATATGAACTAGCAGGACTACAAGAGAGACAACATAAAGACCAGGTTATGAACTAGCAGGACTACAAGAGAGACAACATAAAGACCAGGTTAAGAACTAGCAGGACTACAAGAGAGACAACATCAATACCAGGATATGAACTAGCAGGACTACAAGAGAGACAACATAAAGACCAGGTTAAGAACTAGCAGGACTACAAGAGAGACAACATAAAGACCAGGTTAAGAACGAGCAGGACTACAAGAGAGACAACATAAAGACCAGGTTAGGAACTAGCAGGACTACAAGAGAGACAACATAAAGACCAGGATATGAACTAGCAGGACTACAAGAGAGACAACATAAAGACCAGGATATTAACTAGCAGGACTACAAGAGAGACAACATCAAGGCCAGGATATGAACTAGCAGGACTACAAGAGAGACAACATCAAGACCAGGATATGAACGAGCAGAACTACAAGAGAGACAACATAAAGACCAGGTTAAGAACTAGCAGGACTACAAGAGAGACAACATAAAGACCAGGATATGAACTAGCAGGACTACAAGAGAGACAACATAAAGACCAGGATATGAACTAGCAGGACTACAAGAGAGACAACATAAAGACCAGGATATGAACTAGCAGGACTACAAGAGAGACAACATAAAGACCAGGATATGAACTAGCAGGACTACAAGAGAGACAACATAAAGACCAGGTTAAGAACTAGCAGGACTACAAGAGAGACAACATAAAGACCAGGTTAAGAACTAGCAGGACTACAAGAGAGACAACATAAAGACCAGGTTAAGAACGAGCAGGACTACAAGAGAGACAACATAAAGACCAGGTTAAGAACTAGCAGGACTACAAGAGAGACAACATAAAGACCAGGATATGAACTAGCAGGACTACAAGAGAGACAACATAAAGACCAGGATATGAACTAGCAGGACTACAAGAGAGACAACATCAAGACCTGGATAAGAGCAGGTCTGCTAAATGACTTAAATGTAAATGTAAACATAAAGACCAGGATATGAACTAGCAGGACTACAAGAGAGACAACATCAAGACCAGGATATGAACTAGCAGGACTACAAGAGAGACAACATAAAGACCAGGATATGAACTAGCAGGACTACAAGAGAGACAACATCAAGACCAGGATATGAACTAGCAGGACTACAAGAGAGACAACATCAAGACCAGGATATGAACGAGCAGGACTACAAGAGAGACAACATAAAGACCAGGTTAAGAACTAGCAGGACTCCAAGAGAGACAACATAAAGACCAGGATATGAACTAGCAGGACTACAAGAGAGACAACATAAAGACCAGGATATGAACTAGCAGGACTACAAGAGAGACAACATAAAGACCAGGATATGAACTAGCAGGACTACAAGAGAGACAACATAAAGACCAGGATATGAACTAGCAGTTGGACTGAGATTCGCTCTAATTGCAGGAAAGTGTAGGGTGGGAGCAACAGAAGACAGAGAAAATGACAAGGTGCCGTTGAGGAACTAGATTACTGTCGTTGTTTTGTTTTGTAAAGCAAATCTGCATTCCCGCCATCACACAATTACTGTCGTTGTTTTGTAAAGCAAATCTGCATTCCCTGTCGTTGTTTTGTTTTGTAAAGCAAATCCATCACACAATTACTGTCATTGTTTTGTTTTGTAAAGCAAATCTGCATTCCCGCCATCACACAATTACTGTCATTGTTTTGTTTTGTAAAGCAAATCTGCATTCCCGCCATCACACAATTACTGTCGTTGTTTTGTAAAGCAAATCTGCATTCCCGCCATCACACAATTACTGTCGTTGTTTTGTAAAGCAAATCTGCATTCCCGCCATCACACAATTACTGTCGTTGTTTTGTTTTGTAAAGCAAATCTGCATTCCTGCCATCACACAATTACTGTTGTTGTTTTGTTTTGTAAAGCAAATCTGCATTCCCGCCATCACACAATTACTGTCGTTGTTTTGTAAAGCAAATCTGCATTCCCGCCATCACACAATTACTGTCGTTGTTTTGTCACAACTGCATTCCCGCCATCAGCAATTGTAAAGCAAATCTGCATTCCTGCCATCACACAAATTACTGTCGTTGTTTTGTAAAGCAAATCTGCATTCCTGCCATCACACAATTACTGTCGTTGTTTGCGCAATCCAAACAACAACAAAAAACGGTCCGTTATAGATCTCAATCTGGGTCAGGTGAGCATCATTTGAAAGGCTGTTCTATTGCTAAGGTAACTAGCTAAGTTCTACGTTCTAAAGTTCTATGTTCTAAAGTTATATGTTCTAAAGTTCTACATTGTAAAGTTCTACGTTCTAAAATACGATCCTACAGTGTTAGGCTTCACAAGGCAATTCAGAGAAGCACAATCATTTTGGTGCACACAGAGAGGACAAGACTTTGGGACAACATGATTCTCTATGACATTTTTGTCCCAAAAATTAGTTTGTC